>NC_142462.1:7319763-7622794 GCF_049115385.1 Moschus berezovskii
AGCAAATAACACTGTGGGATGCATAACATATGTAAATTTAAAATATATGATTATAAACATGGGACATGAAAGGAATTAGCTATAATTTTCTTATATTTAAATAAAGTGGTAAAATATTAGGCTATATGGACTTCCCTTGTGGCTTAGATGGTAAAGAATATGCCTGCAATGCAGGATACCTGGGTCCAATATCTGGGTTTGGAAGATACCCTGAAGAAGAGAATGGCTACCAACTCCCGTATTCCTGCCTGGAGAATCTCACGGGCAGAATTTGGCAGGCTCACAGTCCATGGGTCACAAAGAGTCAGACATGAATGAATGACTAAGCACACACAAGCAGGCTATAATAAGTTAAATAAAACCATGTTAATATCAAGAAAAATTCTTAAAAGTAGAAGAAATGCAGCTGAAAAGTCAAGAATGGATTTATTTGGAAGACTAAAAATGCTCAATAAACCAAAATTGAAGAGAAACATATTGGTTTCTTGTAGAAAATTGCTACAGATTTAGTGGCCTCAATAATAAACAGCTTACTTGCTTATAAGTGAAAGTGTTAGCTACTCAGCAGTGTCCAGCTCTTTGCGACTTCATGGACTGTAGCCCACCAAGCTCCTCTGTGGCTTCCCAGGTGGTCCTAGTGGTAAAGAATCTGACTGCAAATGCAGGATTAGGTGGGTTTGATCCATCCATTCCGTCGCTCAGTCGTGTCCGACTCTTCGCGACCCTGTGGACTGTAGCCTATCAGGCTTCTCCGTCCATGGGATTCTCCATGCAAGAATACTGGAGTGGGTTACCCGTTTCCTTCTCCAGGCGATCTTCCCGACCCAGGGATCGAACCCGGGTCTCCTGCATTGGAGGCAGACGCTTTAACCTCTGAGCCACCAGGGAAGCCCGGGTTTGATCCATGGCTTGGGAAAATCCCCTGGAGGATGAAATGGCAACCCATTCCAGTATTCTTGCCTGGGAAATCCCATGGACAGGCGAAGAATTGGACACACTGAACACACACACACACACACACACACACCAACACACACACTCTTATAGGAGGTACTAGTGGCTAAAAAGCTGTCTGCCAATGCAGGAGACATAAGAGACACGGGTTCAATCCCAGGATCAGGGAGATTCTCTGGAGAAGGGCATGGCAACCCACTCCAGTATTCTTGCATGGAGAATCCCATGAACAGAATAGTCTGACATTTTACAGTCCATAGAGACACAAAGAGTTGAAGGTTGAAGCAACTTTGCACGCATGCATTCTCTTATAGTTCTGGAAGTCAGAGTTCCAAAATAAGATATTAAGGAGTCTTTAAAATCGAAGTATTTTAAATCAGATTCCCTCTGAAGGATTTCTTCACTCCTCCAGCTTCCTGAGGCTGCAGAATTCCCGGGCTCTGGAGCACATCCCTGCGGACCAGCCTCTGTCCTCACACAGCCTTCTTCCTCTGACTGTGACTCTTCCTACACACATTGTGTAAGGACCTATGACTGCTTTAGATTTATCTTGATAGTCTTTAGCAATATACTCACGTCAATATCCTTAATGAACTCCATCTGCAAAATCTGCTTTTCCATGTAAGGTAGTATTCACAGGCTCTGAGGATGAAGAAGTTAATGCATTTTGGGAGGAAGTTATTCAGCTTACAATAACCAGAAAGTAGAAACTGAAGGAAAAATGGGATAAATAGAAAATAATAAAGTGCTATACTTAACTACATAATGATTGCATTATATGTAAACTAGCAAAACACTGTAATTGAAAGAACAAAAATTACTAGAAAGGAATAAGCAAATATATATGTTCTGTTCAAGAAAGTCACTTTATTTTCTTTTTTTAACTTTTTTACTTTGTATTGGGGTTTAGATATTTTACAATGCTGTGATAGTTTCAGGTGAATAGAAAAGGGACTCAGCCATACATATACACACACATGCATTCTCCCCCAAACTCCTTTCCATCCACGTTGCCACATAACATTAAGCAGAGTTCCATATACAAAACAGTATTTCTTTTTTGGTTATCCATTTTAGATATAGCAATGTGTACCTGTCCATTCCAAACTCGCTAACTATCCCTTCCCCCATCCTTCCCACTGGCAACCATAAGTTAGTTCTGTAAGTCTGCAGGTCTCCTTCTATTTTGTAAATAAGGTAATTTGCATAATTTCTTTTTAGATTCCACATATAAGAGATACAGATATAGAGCTAATAGTAAAAGTAGAGAAAAAGAAAGATATATGAGATGAATTGTGAGAAAGGAAATCCAGTGTACTATAATGTAAGACCAATCAAGTAGAATTTTACAAGAAGGCCAAATTCATAAAACAGGGTCATTTTAAAAGCTGTGAAAGGGTCAATCCATCAGGATAGTAAGATTATGTTCCTAATAAGAGTTGAAAAATAAAGCAAAAAATAATAGAATAAATGGTGATGCAGGCAATTCTTCAAGCATACTTACTTAAAACTCCTCTCAAGAGCTATAGTGCAAAGAGATAAGATTCAGTAAAGATGCAGACTATCTGAATAAGATAAAAAATTCAAGAAGACATATCACATTTGACATTTCTAGAATAGACACAATGACTATAGAATACACATATTTATCAAGTGTATATGAAACCTTCCCTGAGATGACAATAGCCTGAGTCATAAAGTGAGTCTCTAGTTCCAAAGGGTTAAAGAATTATAGTGTCTCCGAACAAATAAAATTAAAATAGAAAAATAAATGTTTGAAAACTAAACTGTATGTTAATAATTAACTCCTGAGTCGTAGTAAAATCACAGTGAACATTTAAAGAAAATCAAAGTGAGTAATAAATTTAAAAGCACTGATAAAATGACATTCTTTATATCTAAGTATTGGCATGGTATGAGATTAATGATTTTCAATTAGTTATATGATTTCACTTCACTTAGTGAAAGCAAGTTGAACCTAAATACTGTAAAAACGTGAAAATAATAAAAATGTATCTCTAAACTATTGGATTAAATAAGTTGACTGACACAAATGTTTGATATTCTGTTTATTTTATATATTTAAAGCCCAGGTGCTCAGTGTTAAAACGTCTTCCTGCCATTGTAGTAACCAGAGGAGACATGATTCAGTCTGGGTCAGGAAGATCCCCTGGAGGAGGAAATGGCAATCCACTCCAGTATTCTTGCCTGGAAATCCCATGGACTGAGGAGCCTGGCATCACAAACAGTCAGACACCACTGAGCATACAATGCACAATGCATAGTAGGTAAAACCAACCTGAGATATTTGGATAGTATCACCGACACAATGGACATTAGTTTGAGAAAACTCCAGGAAATATTGAAGGACAGGAAGCCTGATGTATTGCAGTCCATGGGGTGTCAAAGAGTCGGACACGACTTAACAGCTAAACAGCAACAACACATGTGTGGCAATAGAAATAAGGCAATAAGAAATAACACCATCTATCTAGTCTTTCAAACGAAATTTTTTTTTTTGGTTTTTCCTACTCTCAAAATCTACAGTTAATGACTCACTGCCACTCATTCCTTGTATCTTTTCAACCTTTTTCCTTTAATTGTTTTATCTTCTCCTGTGCTGTTGCCATAGTAATCTAAGCCATGAATATCTTTCATTATAATGATCACATGATGAGAGGTATTTCACTTTTTTATTCATCAAATATTAAGGAAATGACAACTATATGGAGAGCCCTGTGATACTCACTAGAGAACTCAAGAGTAAGGGAACAGATATGATTCTTGCTCTTATGTGGTTTATTGCCCAACTGTGAAAATAAATATTCAAATAACCAATAAATAAATACAGAATAACTGATTTGTTAGTATTTTTTGGCAATCAAGTATATAATAAGATTATATATGATGATACAAGAGAATGCTTAAAGAGAGATACAGTTGATTCTGAAAATTGAATAGAATTTGTTCAGGTTAAATTGATAAGGCATATTCCAGGAAGAGGAAACTATTTTATTGCCTTGAGAGGAAGTGTGGCATTTTTAAAGAATTGAAAGAAAAAAAAAAAAAGGAACTATTAAGAGGACAACAGAAATTGGAGAGCTATAGTGGAAGAGGATGAGTGAGTGAGACCTAAGTACAGTTATGGAGAGGAGAACGTTCAGAGACTTCTCCTATAAACACGTATGATAAGATCAGAGGAGAAAAATTACTATATTTTTAAACTACAACTGTGTTTTCAAGTGAAAATGAGATATAAAAATACCTTTGCAGAAATCTTAGTAGGAAAAACTGGTGCTGAGGACTAGGTTTACGAAGCAAAGAGAAACAGCTCATGTTTAGATAAGAGGTAAAATGGAGATGGCAGACATAGAGAACAGGAAGATATTTGTGGTATATAAAAGATTCTGTTCTGCAGAATTGGAAGGGTTTACCAGTGCCTTCTCACAAAGAAATGGCCAGGAGTAGAAAAAAAAAAAATGACAACTCAATTCTGCATTAATCCTTCAAGATCATTAAAAAAAAAATTTCCAACTCAATGTATGAGGGAAGCATTATATGTATATTAAAAAGAAAAGAAAAGAAAATTCAAAAAAGAAAACTATAAACCAAAATACTTCATGAACATAATTTCAAAATATCCTTTAAAAATATTGGAAATTGAGTCCTGCAAAATATAAAATAATAAGATACCAAAAAAAAAAAAGTTCATTCCAGAGGTGAAATGCACATTTAACTTTGCCTCAGCCTCAAAAAGAGTGTCTATGGAAAACTTATAATTAAACTGGTATTTAGATGGTGAAAATGAAATATTTTCTCCTAAGGTAGAGAATAAGGCAAGGAAATCTGCCCTAAAACTTTTATTTACTGGTATTTACAAATACACTAGAAATACTAACTATTGCAACAAGACAAGAAAAATAATATATAGTTAATTGAAAGGATGAAGCAAGAAAATTTCTTTATATGCTCATATAATATGATAATCTAAGTAGAACCATCTGAGAAATGAATCAAAAGTAGCAACTATTGAGTATGTGGCAATGTTGGGGTATATAAACTATCTACATACATATAGCGGTATACCTTGCTTATGGACTGGGATACTTAAGATTGCGACTGTCAGTGTGTACATTTTTCTCAAATTAGTTACAGATTCAGCACAATACCAAACAGAACTAATAGAGGCTTTTTTGGACAGAAATTGACAAGTTAATGTTAAAGTTTATACAGAAATGCAAATAACCTAGCTAGTTTAACTTTAGAAAATAAGGACAATGTAAAAGTACTTATATAACCTGATTTCAAGATTGACTAGAGAGTCACAGCAAGGAAAAGTTGTATATGGCAAAGGATGGGGATAGATTAGTGACTCACCACACATATTACTAATTATTTTTCAAACAAGATGCCAGGTTAATTCAATAGAGAACAGCAAAGAATTTTCAGCAAATACTGTTGGAACAATTCAGGTTTTGTGTGGAAAAAAAAGAATTAACCTGAATAATTGCCTTCATGCTACACACAAAATAAATTACAGGCCTAAATGCAAACAGTAAAACCACAGACATTCTAGAAGATAACAGAGACATAAATCTTTGACATACTGAGGTATCCAAATATTTCTTAGACAAGAAACACAGACACCCATCACAATATTAAAATTTGATGAAGTGGATTTTTATCAAAATTTAAAATGTCTGCTCTCAAAAATACATCTTAAGAATAATGCAAAGTAAAGATACAATCATGAAAAAAGCTTTTAATATTGTATATATCTGTAAAATGATTTATGCACATTGTATGTAAACATGTTACAACTCATGAAAAAAAAGAGGAAAATAGCCATTTAAAAAGGGGTAGAAAATTGTAACAGATGCTTCACAGTGTTAGGAAGAGCCAATAAATACTTGAAAACGTGTTCAGTTCAGTTCAGTCTCTCAATCGTGTCCAAATCTTTGTGACCCTTTGGACTGCAGCATGCCAGGCCTCCCTGGCCATCACCAACTACAAGGAGTTTACTCAAACTCTTGTCCATTGAGCCGGTCATACCACCCAACTATTTGATCCTCTGTCGTCCCCTTCTCCTCCCACCTTCAATCTTTCCCAGCATCAGGGTCTTTTCAAATGACTCAGTTCTTCACATCAGGTAGCCAAAGTATTGGAGTTTCAGCTTCAGGATCAGTCCTTCCAATGAATATTCAGAAGTGATTTCCTTTAGTATTGACTGGTTGGATCTCCTTGCATTCCAAAGGACTGTCCAGAGTCTTCTCCAACACCACTGTTCAAAAGCATCAGTTCTTCCATGCTCAACTTTCTTTATAGTCCAAACCTCACATCCATTCGTGACTACTGGAGAAACAATAACTTTGAATAGATGGACCTTTGCCGGCAAAGTAATGTCTGCTTTTTAATATGCTGTCTAGGTTGGTCATAACTTTGCTTCCAAGGAGCAAGCATCTTTTAATTTCATGACTGCAGTCACCATCTGCAGTGATTTTGAGCCCCCAAAATGAAGTCTGTCACTGTTTCCATTGTTTCCCATCTATTTCCCATGAAGTGATGGGACCAGATGCCATGATCTTAGTTCTCTGAATGTTGAGCTTTAAGCCAAACTTTCACTCTCCTCTTTCACTTTCATCAAGAGGCTCTTTAGTTCTTTGCTTTCTGCCATAAGTGTGGTGTCATCTGCATATCTGAGGTTATTGGTATTTCTCCCCAAAATCTTGATTCCAGCTTTGCTTCATGCAGCCCAGCATTTCTCATGATGTATTCTGCATAAAAGTTAAATAAGCAGGGTGGCAATATACAGCCTTGACTTACTCCTTTCCCTATTTGGAACCAGTCTGTTGTTCCAAGTCCAATTCTAACTGTTGCTTCCTGACATCCACACGCATTTCTCAGGAGGCAGGTCAGGTGGTCTGATATCCTTTCTGTTTAAGAACTTTCCACAGTTTTTTTGAGATCCACACAGTCAAGGTTTTGGTATAGTCAATAAAATAGAAATAGATATTTTTCTGGAACTCTCTTGCTTTTTCGACGATCCAGCAGATGTTGGCAATTTGATCTCTGGTTCCTCTGCCTTTTCTAAATCCAGCTTGAATATCTGGAATTTCATGGTTCATGTACTTTTGAAGCCTGGCGTGGAGAATTTTGAGCGTTACTTTACTAGTGTGTGAGATGAGTGCAATTGTGCGGAAGTTTGCACATTCTTTGGCATTGCCTTTCTTTGGGATTGGAATGAAAACTTACATACTGCATGTAGCACTTTCAGAACATCATCTTTTAGGATTTGAAATAGCTCAACTCGAATGCCATCACCTCCACTAGCTTTGTTTGTAGTGATGCTTCCCTAAGCCCACTTGACTTTGCATTCCACGATGTCTGGCTCTAGGTGAGTGATCACATCATTGTGATTATCTGGGTCATGAAGATCTTTTTCGTACAATTCTTCTGTGTATTCATGCCACCTCTTCTTAATATCTTCTGCTTCTGTTAGGTGCATAAGGTATTTGTCCTTTATTATGCACATCATTGCATAAAACACTCCCTAGGTATCTGTAATTTTCTTGAAAACATGTTAGACATCATTAATCATCAGGAAAATATATATTAAGCTACATTGGTATACATATAATATTATTAGCTATAATTGAAAATACTAAAAAATAACTTTCAAATAATGTTTTCTGTAGTATAAAATGGTATAGAATGGTATAGTCATCCTGGGTAAACTGTTCAGTAGTTTCTTATAAATTTAAGTTTGCCTTTACAAAGCCCTGAAATTCTAAGCTGCATATTTACCTAAGAAAATGGAAATAATGTCTATAGAAATATTTAAGAATGTTCATGGTAGATTTAGTCATCATATCCCTAAATTGACAACAATTCCAATGTCTATCAACACTGGGATGGGAAAACAAATTGTGGTATTTTCATAAATGTAATAGTACTCAACTCTATTAAAAACGCATTGCCAATTTATTTACCAACATAAGAAAATCTGGAAAAAAATATGCTGACAGAAATGAAGTAGACAAAAAAAAACATTCAGTTCAGTTCAGTTCAGTCGCTCAGTCGTGTCCGACTCTCCGCGACCCCATGAATCACAGCAGGCCAGGCCTCCCTGTCCATCACCAACTCCCGGAGTACACTCAAACTCATGTCCACAGAGTTGGTGATGTCATCCAGCCATCTCATTCTCTGTCGTCCCCTTCTCCTCCCGCCCTCAACCTTTCCCAGCATCAGAGTCTTTTCCAGTAAGTCAACTCGTCGCATGAGGTGGCCAAAGTATTGCAGTTTCAGCTTTAGCATCAGTCGCTCCAATGAACATCCAGGATTGATCTCCTTTAGAATGGACTGGTTGGATCTCCTTGCAGTATAAGGGACTCTCAAGAGTCTTCTCCAACACCACAGTTCAAAAGCATCGATTCTTCGGCGATCAGCCTTCTTCACAGTCCAACTCTCACATCCATATATGACCACGGGAAAAACCATTGCCTTGAATAGGCGGACTTTTTTTGGCAAAGTAATGTCTCTGCTTTTTAATATACTATCAAGGTTAGTCATAACTTTCCTTCCAAGGAGCAAGTGTCTTTTAATTTCATGGCTGCAATCAGCATCTGCAGTGATTTTGGAGCCCAAAAACATTACTGAGCTTAAATTCATATATAAACTATTCTACAAAAAAGTTAATATAGATTGAGATAATACATAGATATGTTTTCTCTCAGCTGAGAGTTGAGAAATACACTGATTGCAAAAGATAGGAGTGTACTTTTTGTTGTGATTAGAGTGTTCCACTTATTAAATGGATAATGAGTGTTTTTGTATTATATACTTTCATCAAAACTCATTAATTATCATATATGCTTTATAAATTATTATTCAGTAAAGTTTATTTTAAAAGTTAGAAAATACAAATGTATCAGGAAAAGCTGAAAACAACAAAACATATCTGAAGAACAAAGGGAGATTAGAGAGAAAATATAGTAACCTGGAGTTCTGAAGCATTATTGTCAGTTCGTTATTATTGTATGATAAAAAATCACTCTATGAGCAGTTCATTGTATTCAAGACAAATAGGGAAGAAAACAACCATATTGTAGAATAAAACATAAAACAAAGAGCTGTTATTCAGTTTTCATTCACAAAGAATGATACAAATCAAAATTAAAGCTGTAATGACAATAACAATTTTAAAAGGTCTGTAGATTAAGCTTTACTTGCTCACTGTTTTCCACATGTCAACAAAATGAAAACAACCACAGATCATATAGTATTAAAGAAACTAAATGTAGCATAAATAAAATTTAATTCATAATGTAGAAGACAAACTTAAAGATAGCTTAAGACTGAATATAAACTTATAAACATATTGAATAAGCAGGACAAAGAAGTAAAATATGGACAAAATGAACACATGTGATTAAAACACATTAAAAGGAGATTATAAATCTCCATCTTGTGAATGTTTGGAGCAACCAAATACTAGAACAGAAAGAAAGTAGTGGAACGACTCAACCTGTCCTCTGATAAAATGCATCTGACATTAAAAACAGGATAATCATAACATATAATTGATACTTCTATCACTAAAACTCTAGCCTCAACCACCCCATGCCCGTTATTCTGGAAATTATTAAAAGTTTCTTGAATGAACTCTTTCTGTTCATTGGTGCATTGCACCAGTTCTTTCATTTCCTCTTTTTTATATATAAATTTATTTATTTTAATTGGAGGCTAATTACTTTACAATATTGTATTGTATTGGTTTTGCCATACATTGACATATACCACAGGTGTACATGTGTTCCCCATCCTGAACCCCCCTCCCACCTCCCTCCCCAACATTTCCCCTTTTGATTCAATTATTTGTGTTATTTATTTTTACCACGAACCCAGAAAGGGACAAGGATGACCCAGCGGTTCAATGAAGGCACTCTCCATCACTGTGACAGCCAAGAAGATGCTGTGACAGTGCCTGAGGCGACTGGAGGTGCCAACACTGCTCCTACTGTCCAGACCATGCAATTTAAAGTGCTTTTGTCTTTGTCACTCATTTGATGAACTAATTAAGTGATATACCAATGAATATAACATAAATATAACACATATTTGTGAAGAAATCACAAATCTATTTTGGCTTTAAGCAAAAGTAGTGAATTTAATGGATAAAATCACTGAGAGCAAATTCTGTAGCACCTAAGGCTAGAAAATCAGAATTAAAGTTCAGCTTTTAATTTAATGAAGTTAAATGCAACTTTAATATTAAGAATAAACATAATAAAGGTAATAGTCTTCCTTTTAATTTTCACCTGAGTTTTACTTCACATGTCTCACTCTCTCACAGGCTTGAATCCATGTGACTACACCACAGGTTATCTCAATTAAATATTTGATGCTGAGTTCAGAAATACAGTGATCCTCTTCCCTCTGACCTTTAAGTAAATGGGTTCATCTAAACCCTATCTCTTGCTTTTGGTATTAGCTCTTTTGCATAGGCTCTTGGTCACTGAGTGTCAAAACACCCCTAATTCAAGTTTCCAATTTTCCCAGACACAAACGTATCTTACATATTCTAGAGAAAACAGATTTGGTTAAAATGAAACCCTTATTACACATAGTATGATGAAATATTTCAATTGTTAGGTGGAAAATGGTAAAAAAAAAAGAGTAATAATTTACATTTAGAAAAAAATCATAGGTTTTAGGTAACTATTCAGAAATTGTCACCAGGAAATTAATTTTAAAATATCAATAAAAAATGAATATTCTTATCAAAATAAGAAACTAATTGCAGAGGAGTGAAAGGATCAACTTCAGATATTCATTTTGCAATAGTAAATACCATTAAATACAGACATAGTCAAGAAGTAGTGGTCCAGAGAGTTCATATATGTCCAAATTAATAGCATATGAAAACCACAAAAAGGTATTTAGTCACTTATTTATTTATATGGCAGCCATATTTGTATTCTCCAAATTTTTTTTAATTGATGAAATTAAGATAATATGAGTAAAACTTGGAGGGATATTGAGGAAGAGTATTTAGTATTCAGATATATAAATTTCAGGTTATTTTCTAAACCAGATATTCTCTTCCATTGAATTATATCTTAAGAAATAAATGAAAATAAATTGTATCGACAGTACTCTCTTTTAATGTTAATTTATATGTTTGAAATAAATGACACAGTTATAAAAGAATCATGATCATCAATTGACAGTGTAAAAAAGACATTAAAATCATCATGGCACAATGAATACAATGGCACAAGAAGGTTAAAAATGCCATTAGGAGACTCTTTTTGGCAAATACGTTATGCTTCCACTTATAACATATATTTCTAACAATGTTATGGGGAAACCATCAAATTTATTCCTAACACAGTGGAGCAGAATAGTTTAATGACATAAAAATTAATATGACACTAGAAAATAAATTCACTTTGCATTCATTAATAGATAGAATACAATGAATGGCCATTAATCACAGGTTATATCTCATATCTCTTAACATTAATGAAAAATATTAAAACATTCTAAATGGACGAATAAGTGACATTTTCTTTTATAAAATATAGTCATTAGTTCTAGAAAATATCAAACTTTCCAACTTAACCACAGAAATTATTGCCATTTCATGAAAATATCATGAATTTTACAATTTAGATGAACATTTGAGTGGAATTTGCTTCAAATGTAAAACTTTTAATTTTAGCTTCCACTCTCATGAGTAGCTAGAATGTTTTTTAAGCTAGTTTTACAGAGGCAAGAATTTGAATCTTGAATGACTGTAAGCAATTTGAAACTCATTGGGGAAAACAATTGTCTGTCCATAAACTGGAACCTACGGAAAAATGTCCACTATTGCCAGCTCATCATTTTCCTAAATCAGCATGTTAAACCCTCCTCTTTCCTGGATTATCAACCCTCTTATTCTTCAGTTCTCCTTTTCTCAATATTATTATGAATAGTAACACTGTTTGAGAATAAAATTCACCTGTGGTTCCTGACACTTCCATTCCTCCTAATCACATCTAGAATCTTCTTGGCTAAAAATTGCCTTTTGAAAAAGTTAGAAAATCTTCCTATACATGCCTCAGTTTAATTGTGGAATGTTAGCTTTTCTTATCTTGGTTGCTCCCAGTTTACCCCTCACTTGAGTCGTCATAATTTGACTCTAATAACTTTGCAAACACATTAAAATAGTTCCTACAATTGAAACAAGGTTTTTAATTTTAATTTTGCTGAATTGTTGGTAGAGTTCATTCTATTCATTCAGTATCTATTTTATGAGGGTAAATTTCTTGTATTTCAAGTATTTAATTTGTTTTGTTTTTGAAATAAAATTAATTATTGATTTAAAAAAGTTCCGCCATTTTATTTGCCCTTGTCCTTGGAGTGTGTCAGGCATCTTAACCACCAACTGCTTACCCTCTGCTTCAGACGTTCTTTTACCATGCTTTTTTCAGAATCCCACTCCAAGAACTTTCCTCCACTTTCATCCTCATTCTTCTGGAACTGCTCCTTTTCTCCCTCTATTTCAAATGTTCATTATTTCCAAGATTCCTACTTAAACCACTTTCTTCCTTTTCCTCAGTTATTTTTAATTTATCTCACTCATTCATATGACTTAATTTATTTTGTAAAATTACCAATTCAGTTTTACACTTAAATTTCTATTACAGTTCCAGGATATTATTCTTACTTTCTGAATAAGCATATTAATATTAAAATAAAGTAATTGTTATGCTAAGCATAACCCTTGTTAAAGGGTGAATTTTCTGGAAAGCACACCCTATGGCCGAGTTTAATGTGCAAAATATATATGTGAGTGTTCCTTGGGATTTACTACACTTGCAAAAGGAATGAAAAGTATAGAATTAGACTGAGGGAGGAAACTGATATATGATACAGTCCTTAAAATAGAATTGTCCATTTATAATATGGGTTTCAAGAACTAAAATAGCCCCTCAGAGTTGTCCTAAGTTGGGTCAAGGTGGTTCAATGTTCCTTGACCCATCAGTCATTGCATAAATGTCATCTCAGAAAAGGGCATGGCCTTGAGCAAGGCAGCTCCCTAATGAGGCCATTCCTGGAGAGATGACAACTACAAGATACTTTCTGAAAGTATTCCTCAGAGTTGGGTCAAAATTTGCCCTCCAATGGACACTGCACAGTGTAGCCATGTCTGTCACACCCTTATATTTTATTTCCAGTCATTAAAACACATGACTATTTCTCTCAAGGACCAGGTTTGCTAAACTATATTCACCTGCATCTAATTTACTTATCATTGACTTTAAAAGTCAGATATTTATCTATATATTTTTAAATAATATTCTTATTTGAAGATAGTGTCATATTTAAAAATTGCAAAGGTAGCATAGTGAGCTTCTTTATGAAGAATGGACCCCAAATTCATAGACTGTAGGAGTGAATCATCAATGAGAGGAGATGATATAATGATGGTCTTCAGCACCAGTTTCCTCTATTATTAACATTTTTACATCAGTGTGGTATACTGGTTACAATTAATAAAATGATACTGATACACTACTGTTACATGAAACCCATTCAGATTTCCTTGTATTTTACCTTGATTTTTGCTGTTGTTGGTACTACAGTATCCCACTCATAATACTATATTACAGTGAGTAGTCTTGTCTTCTTAGGCTCTTCTTAGCTGTGATAGCTTCTCACACTTAACTTTTCTTTGATGAGCTTGACAGGTTTGAAGAGAGTTGATCAAATATTTCATAGAATGTCACTTCATCCATTTAACACTTGCCTCATCTCCTTGAGCCTTAGTAGAATACTTTTTTCACTTAGCAATGTGAATTTAAAATTTTATATTTTCATTGATTGATAGTTTTTTTATCAGTAAATAAAAGTCCATTGGGGGTTTGAAAGACATCTTCATTGTTCACAAAATTTATAATTACTCATAATGTTGACATAAATATTTACATGCAAATTTGGGGGTGAACATAAATTTTTAAATCAATTGGATAAATATATAAGAAATCAATTTATTAATCACATGGTAAGTCCATGTTCAGCTTTGAAAGAAATTCCCAAATGTCCTTCAAAGTGACTCTGCCATTTTGCACTCCAGCAGCAATAAAAGAATTTATTACCCTGGATCCTTGTCAGTAATTGGTACTGTTAGGTTTTGAATTTTATCCATTCTCAGTTCAGTTCAGTTCAGTTCAGTCGCTCAGTCGTGTCCGACTCTCCGCGACCCCATGAATCACAGCACGCCAGGCCTCCCTGTCCATCACCAACTCCCGGAGTACACTCAAACTCATGTCCACAGAGTCGGTGATGCCATCCAGCCATCTCATTCTCCGTCGTCCCCTTCTCCTCCCGCCCCCATATCTAATATGATGTCATTGTGGTTTATTTTTCCAATACCCTGGTGACATATGAGGTTGAGTATCATTTTGTAAGCTTATTTGCCATGTGTATAAACCTTTGGTGAGGTGTCTGGGGACTCTCCAGTTTCTCAACACTAGCAGTTGGTTTTTTGAAAATATCATTGTTCAAGTTGAAGGAATTCTCCATTCCTAGTTTACTGAGAGTTTTTTAAATCACTTGGAGTTTAATTTTGTCAAATGTGTTTTCTATATCAATCTATTGATATGATTATTTTAAAAAATTTCTTTCTATAGTTTTATTTATTTTTAACTTATTTATTTTAATTGGAGGCCAATTACTTTACAATATTGTATTGGTTTTGCCATACATTGACATGAATCCGCCCCAGGTGTACATGTGTTCCCCATCCTGAAGCCCCCTCCAAACTACCTCCCCATCCCATCCCTCTGGTTCATCCCAATACACCAGCCCCGAGCATCCTGTATCATGCATCAAAACTGGACTGGCTATTCACTTCATATATAATGTTATACATGTTTCAAGGCCATTCTCCCAAATCATCCCACCCTCGCCCTCTCCCACAAAGTCCAAAAGACTGTCCTATACATCTGTGTCTCTTTCGCTATTTCGTATATAGGGTTGTCGTTACCATCTTTCTAAATTCCATATATATGTGTTAGTATACTGTATTGTTGCTTTGCTTTCTGGCTTACTTCACTCTGTATAATAGGCTCTAGTTTCATCCACCTCATTAGAACTGGTTCAAATGCATTTTTTTTTAATGGCTGAGTAATACTCCATTGTGTATATGTACCAAAGCTTTCTTATCCATTCATCTGCAGATGGACATCTAGGTTGCTTCCATGTCCTGGCTATTATAAACAGTTCTGCGATGAACAATGGAGTACATGTATCTCTTTCAATTGTGGTTTCCTCGATGTGTATGCCCAGGAGTGCGATTGCTGGGTCATATGGCAGTTCTATTTCTAGTTTTTTAAGGAATCTCCACACTGTTCTCCATAGTGGCTGTACTAGTTTGCATTCCCACCAACAGTGTTAGAGGGTTCCCTTTACTCCACACCCTCTCCAGCATTTATTGCATGTAAACTTTTGGATAGCAGCCATTCTGCCTGGCGTGAAATGGTACCTCATTGTGGTTTGATTTGCATTTCTCTGATTATGTGTGATGTTGAGCATCTTTTCATGTGTCTGTTAGACATCTGGATGTCTTCTTTGGAGAAATACCTGTTTAGTTATTTGGCCCATTTTTTTGATTGGGTCGTTTATTTTTCTGGGATTGAGCTGCAAGTGTTGCTTGTATATTTTTGAGATTAATCCTTTGTCAGTTGCTTCATTTGCTATTATTTTCTTCCATTCTGAAGGCTGTCTTTTCACATTGCTGATATTTTCCTTTGCTTTTCAGAAGCTTTTAATTTTAATTAGGTCCCATTTGTTTATTTTTGCTTTTATTTCTAATATTCTGAGAGGTGGGTCATGGAGGATCCTGCTGTGATTTACGTCAGAGAGTGTTTTGCCTATGTTCTCCTCTAGGGGTTTTATTGTTTCTCATCTTACATTCAGATCTTTAATCCATTTTGAGTTTATTTTTGTGTATAGTGTTAGGGAGTATTCTAGTTTCATTCTTTAACAAGGGTTGACCAGTTTTCCCAGCACCACTTGTTAAAGAGACTGTCTTTTCTCTATTGAATATTCTTGCCTCTTTTGTCAAAGATAAGGTATCTATAGGTGTGTGGATTTATCTCTGGGCTTTCTATTTTGTTCCATTAATCTATATTTCGGTCTTTATTTCAGTACCTTACTGTCTTAATGACTGTGGCTTTGTAGTAGAGTCTGAAGTCCGGCAGGTTGATTCCCCCAGTTCCATTATTCTTTTTCAAGATTGCTTTGGCTCTTCGAGGTTTTTTGTATTTCCATACAAATTGTGAAATTATTTGTTCTAGTTTCTATGAAAAATACCATTGGTAGCTTGATGGGGATTGCATTGAACCTATAAATTACGTTCGGTGATGTACTCATTTTCACAATATTTATTCTTCCAATCCACAAGCACTCTATATTTCTCCATCTATTCGTGTCCTCTGTGATTTCTTTCACCAGTGTTCTATAATTTTCTATATATAGGGCTTTTCCATGGGGATGGTCTTGGTCGCTGTCTCCTGTACAATGTCACGAACCTCCATCCATAGTTTATCAGGCACTCTATCGATCGGATCTAGTCCCTTAAATCTATTTCTCACTTCCACTGTATAATCTTAAGGGATTTGATTTAGGTCATATCTGAGTGGTCTAATGGTTTTCCCTACTCTCTTCAATTTAAGTCTGAATTTGGCAATAAGGAGTTCATGATCTGAGCCACAGTCAGCTCCTGGTTTTGTTTTTGCTAACTATATTGGGCTTCTCCATCTTTGGGTGCAAAGAACATAATCAATCCGATTTCAGTGTTGACCATCTGGTGAGGTCCATGTGTAGAGTCTTCTCTGGTGTTGTTGGAAGAGGGTGTTTGCTATGACCAGAGCGTTTTCTTGGCAAAACTCTATTAGCCTTTACCGTGCTGCATTTCGTGCTCCAAGGCCAAATTTGCCTGTTACTCTAGGTATTTCTTGACTTCCTACTTTTGCATTCCAGTCCCCTATAATGAAAAGGACATCTTTTTCGAGTGTTAGTTCTAAAAGGTCCTTTAGGTCTTCATAGAACCGTTCAACTTCAGCTTCTTCAACGTTACTGCTTGGGGCATAGGCTTGGATTACTGTAATATTGAATGGTTTGCCTTGGAAAGGAACAGAAATCATTCTGTCATTTTTAAAATTGCATCCAAGTACTGCATTTCGGACTCTTTTGTTGACCATGATGGCTACTCCATTTTTTCCAAGGGATTCCTGCCCACAGTAGTAGATATAATGGTCATCTGAGTTAAATTCACCCATTCCAGTCCATTTTAGTTCACTGATTCCTAGAATGTCGACGTTCACTCTTGCCATCTCCGTTTGACCACTTCCAATTTGCCTTGATTCATGGACCTAACATTCCAGATTCCTATGCAATATTGCTCTTTACAGCACCAGACCTTGCTTCTATCACCAGTCACATCCACAACTGGGTATTGGTTCTGCTTTGGCTCCATCCCTTCATTCTTTCTGGAGTTATTTCTCCACTGATCTCCAGTAGCATACCGGGCACCTACCGACCTGGGGAATTCCTCATTCAGTATCCTATCATTTTGCCCTTTGATACTGTTCATGGGGTTCTCAAGGCAAGTATACTGAAGTGCTTTGCCATTCCCTTCTCCAGTGGACCACATTCGGCTGTGGTCCATGTGATCAGATCGACTAGTTTCCTGTGATTATGATTTCAGTGTGTCTCCCTCTGATGTCCCCTCGCAATACCTACCATCTTATTTGGATTTCTCTTACTTTGGTCGTGGGATATCTCTTCACGGCTGTTCCAGCAAAGTGCAGCCACTGCACCCTAACTGGGACAAAGTGTATCTCCTCAAGGCCGCTCCTCCTGTCCTTGTACGTGGAGTAGCTCCTCTCGGCCCTCCTGTGCCCGTGCAGCCACCGCCTCTTGGACGTGGGGTAGCTCCTCTCAGCTGCCGGCCTTGACCTCAAGCATGGGGTAGCTCTTCTCAGCCACACTTCTGTGAATGGTTGCTTGCGCCAGAGCCAGTGTCTCACATCTGCGCCACCGGAAACAGAGTCTGGAGTCTTCGCCACGGGAGTGGGCATCTCAGGAGGAGACAGGAACCAAGACCATCTCCATGGAAAAGAAATGCAAAAAAGCAAAATGGCTGTCTGATGAGGCCTTACAAATAGCTGTGAAAAGAAGAGAAGCAAAAAGCAAAAGAGAAAAGGAAAGATATAAGCATCTGAATGCAGAGTTCAAAAGAATAGCAAGAAGAGGTAAGAAAGCCTTCCTCAGCGATCAACACAAAGAAATAGAGGAAAACAACAGAATAGCAAAAACAAGAGATCTCCTCAAGAAAATTGGAGAAACCAAGGGAACATTTCATGCAAAGATGGGCTCGATAAAGGACAGAAATTGTATGGACCTAACAGAAGCAGAAGATATTAAGAAGAGGTGGCAAGAATACACAGAAGAACTGTACAAAAAAGATCTTCAAGACCAAGATAATCACGATGGCATGATCACTGACCTAGAGACAGATATTTTGGAATGTGAAGACAAGTGGGCCTTAGAAAGCATCACTACGAAAAAAGCTAGTGGAGGTGATGGAATTCCAGTTGAGCTATTTCAAATCCTGAAAGATGATGCTGTGAAAATGCTGCACTCAATATGAGGGCAAATTTGGAAAACTCAGCAGTGGCCACATACTGGAAAAGGTCAGTCTTCATTCCAATCCCAAAAAAAGGCAATGCCAAAGAATGCTCAAACTACCACACAATTGCACTAATCTTACATGCTAGTAAAGTCATGTTCAAAATTCTTCAAGTGAGGCTTCAGCAATATGTGAAATGTGAATTTTCCGATGTTCAAGCAGGTTTTAGAAAAGACAGAGGCACCAGATATCAAATTGCCAACATCCACTGGATTATGGAGAAAGCAAGAGAGTTCCAGAAAAACATCTATTTCTGCTTCATTGACTATGCCAAAGCCTTTGACTGTGTACATCACAATAAACTGTGGAAAATTCTGAAAGAGATGTGAATACGAGACCACCTGACCTGCCTCTTGAGAAACCTGTATGCATGTCAGGAAGCAACAGTTAGAACTGGACATGGAATAAAAGACTGGTTCCAAATTGGAAAAGGAGTACGTCAAGGCTATATATTGTCATGCTGCTTATTTAACTTATATGCAGAATACATCATGAGGAACGCTGGGATGGAAGAAGCACAAGCTGGAATCAAGATTGCTGGGAGAAATATCAATAACCTCAGATATGCAGACGACGCCACCCTTATGGCAGAAAGTGAAGAGGAACTCAAAAGCCTCTTGATGAAAGTGAAAGAGGAGAGTGAAAAGGTTGGCTTGAAGCTCATCATTCAGAAAACAACGATCATGGCATTTGGCCCCATCACTTCATGGGATACAAATGGGGAAACAATGTCAGACTTTATATTTTTGGGCTCCAAAAATACAGTGGATGCTGATTGCAACCATGAAATTAAAAGACGCTTACGCCTTGGAAAGAGGGTAATGACCAACCTAGATAGTATATTAAAAAGCAGAGACATTAATTTGCCAACAAATTCTGATAGTCAAGGTTATAGTTTGTCCAGTGGTCATGCATGGATGTGAGAGTTGGACTGTGAAGAAAGCTGATCACTGAAGAATTGATGCTTTTGAACTGTGGTGTTGGAGAAGACTCTTGAGAGTCCCTTGGATTGCAAGGAGACCCAACCTGTCCATTCTAAAGGAGATCAATCCTGCGTGTTCATTGGAAGGACTGATGCTAAAGCTGAAACTCCAATATTTTGGCCCCCTTATGCAAAGAGTTGTCTCACTGGAAAAAATTCTGTTTCTGGGAGGGATTCGGGGGGAAAGAGAAGGGGACTACAGAGAATGAGATGGCTGGATGGCATCACCGACTAGAAGGACATGAGTTTGGTGAACTCCGGGAGTTGGTGATGGACAGGGAGGCCTGGTGTGCTTTGATTCATGCAGTCTCAAAGAGTCGGAACCTATTGAGCAACAGAACTGAACTGATATATATGTTTTTTGTTTTTTTTTTTTTGGGTGGATATATTCCTAAGTATTTTATTCTTTTCGTTGCAATGGTGAAAGGAATACTTTCCTTAATTTCTCTTTCTATTTTCTCATTATACTGTTCAGCTCAGATCAGTCACTCAGTCTTGTCCGACTCTTTGAGACCCCATGAATCACAGCACGACAGGCCTCCCTGTCCATCACCAACTCCCGGAGTTCACTCACTCATGGCCATCGAATCAGTGATGCCATCCAGCCATCTAATTCTCTGTCGTCTCCATCTACTTCGGCCCCCAATCCCTCCCAACATCAGAGTCCTTTCCAGTGAGTCAGTTCTTCACATGAGGTGGCCAAAATATTGGAGTTTCAGCTTTTGCATCAGTCCTTCCAATGAACACCCAGGATTGATCTCCTTTACAATGGACTGGTTGGATCTCCTTGCAGTCCAAGGGACTCTCAAGAGTCTTCTCCAGCACCACAGTTCAAAAGCATCAATTATTCGGCGATCAGCTTTCTTCACAGACCAACTCTCACATTCATACATGACCACGGGAAAAACCATAGCCTTGACTAGATGGACCTTGGTTGGCAAAGTAATGTCTCTGCTTTTTAATATGCTATCTAGGTTGGTCATAACTTTCCTTCCAAGGAGTAAGTATCTTTTAATTCCCTGGCTGCAATCAGCATCTGTGGTGATTTTGGAGCCCAAAAAATATAAAGTCTGACACTGTTCCCATTATTTCCCCATCTATTTCCCATGAAGTGATGGGACTAGATGCCATGATCTTCGTTTTCTGAATGTTGAGCTTCAAGCCAACCTTTTCACTCTCCTCTTTCAGTTTCCTCAAGAGGCTTTTGAGTTCCTCTTCACTTTCTGCCATAAGGGTGGTGTCATCTGCATATCTGAGGTTATTGATATTTCTCCCAGCAATCTTGATTCCAGTTTGTGCTTCTTTCATCCTAGCGTTCCTCATGATGTACACTGCATATAAGAAAAATAAGCATTATACAAACTTGACGTACTCCATTTGCAATTTGGAAACAGTCTGTTGTTCCATGTCCAGTTCTAAATCTTGCTTCCTGACCTGCATACAGGTTTCTCAAGAGGCAGGTCAGGTGGTCTATTAATCCAATCTCTTTCAGAATATTCCACATTTTATTCTGATCCACACAGTAAAAGGCTTTGGCATAGTCAGTGAAGCAGAAATAGATGTTTTTCTGGAACTCTCTTGCTTTCTCCATGATCCAGCGGATGTTGGCAATTTGATCTCTGGTGCCTCTGCCTTTTCTAAAACCTACTTGAACATCTGAAAGTTCACCATTCACATATTGCTGAAGCCTGGCTTGGAGAATTTTGAGCATGACTTTACTAGCATATGAGATGAGTGCAATTGTGCGGTAGTTTGAGCATTCATTGGCATTGCCTTTCTTTGAGATTGGAATGAAGACTGACCTTTCCCAATCCTGTGGCCACTGCTGAGTTTCCAAATTTGCTGGCATATTGAATGGAGCACTTTCACAGCATCATCTTTCAGGATTTGAAAAAGCTCAATTGCAATTCCATCCCCTCCCCTAGCTTTCTTCGTAGTGATGCTCTCTAAGGCCCACTTGACTTCACATTCCAAGATAGTTGAGTGATCAAGCCTTCGTGATTATTTTGGTCATGAAAAACTTTTTTGTACAGTTCTTCTGTGTATTCTTGCCACCTCTTCTTAATATCTTCTGCTTCTGTTACGTCAATACCATTTCTGACCTTTATTGAGCCCATCTTTGCATGAAATGTTACCTTGATATCTCTAATATTCTTGAAAAGATCTCTTATTTTTCCTATTCTGTTGTTTTCTTCTATTTCTTTGGATTGATCGCTGAGGAAGGCTCTCTTATCTGTCCTTGCTATTCTTTGGAACTCTGCATTCAGATGCTTATATCTTCTCTTTTCTCCTTTGCTTTTGGCTTCTCTTCTTTTCACAGCTATTTGTAAGGCCTCCTCAGACAGCCATTTTGCTTTTTTTCATTTCTTTTCCATGGGGATGGTCTTGGTCCCTGTCTCCTTTACAATGTCACGAACCTCCTTCCAGAGTTCATCAGGCACTCTATCAATCGGATCTAGTCCTTTAAATCTATTTCTCACTTCCACTGTATAATCATAAGGGATTTGATTTAGGTCATATCTGAGTGGTATAGTGGTTTTCCCCACTGTCTTCAATTTACGTCTGAATTTGGAAATAAGGAGTTCATGATCTGAGCCACAGTCAGCTCCTGGTTTTGTTTTTGCTAACTATATTGGGCTTCTCCACCTTTGGCTGCAAAGAATATAATCAATCTGATTTCGGTGTTGACCATCTGGTGATGTCCATGTGTAGAATCTTCTCTTGTGTTGTTGGAAGAGGGTGTTTGCTATGACCAGTGCGTTCTCTTGGCAAAACTCTATTAGCCTTTGCCCTACTTCATTTCCTGCTCCAAGGCCAAATTTGCCTGTGACTCCAAGTGTTTCTTCACTTCCTACCTTTGTATTCCAGTCCCCTATAATGAAAAGGACATTTTTTAGGGGTGTTAGTTCTAAAAGGTCTTTTAGATCTTCATAGAACAATTCAACTTCTGCTTCTTCAGCATTACTGGTTAGAGCATAGACTTGGATTACTGTAATATTGAATGGTTTGCCTTGGAAACGAACAGAGGTCATTCTGTTGTCTTTGAGATTGCATCCAAGTACTGCATTTCTGACTCTTTTTGACCATGAAGGCTACTCCATTTCTTCTAAGGGATTCCTGCCCACAGTAGTAGATATAATGATCATCTGAGTTAAATTCACCCATTCCAGTCCATTTTAGTTCCCTGATTCCTAGAATGTCTATGTTCACTCTTGTCATCTCCTGTTTGGCCACTTCCAATTTGCCTCTCATTATTAGTGTATAGGAATGCGAGGGATTTCTGTGTGTTGATTTTATATCCTGCAACTTTACTATATTCATTGATTAGCAGCTCTAGTGATTTTCTGGTAGAGTCTTTAGGGTTTTCTGTGTGGAGGATCATGTCATCTGCAAACAGTGAAAATTTTACTTCTTGTTTTCTAATTTGTATTCCTTTTATGTCTTTTTCTGCTCTGATTGCTGATATGATTATTTGATTTTTCTTCTTTAGTCAGTTAAAAAATAGAATATGTGATCAATCTGTCAATGTTGAATGAATCCACCTTGAATATGTTGTATAATACTTTTCATGGATTGTTGGATTTGATTTACCTACATTTTCGAGTGTTTTCTATCTGTGTTCATGTAGCATACTGATTTACATATATTTTTCTTGTAATATCTTTGCTAAGTTTCCATTACTAGTGTAAAACTGGCACTATTGAATGAGTTATGAAGTGTTTCTTCTGCTTTTATTTTCATGGAGGGAATTTACAATTTGATATGTTTTCCCTTAAATGTTTAGTAAAATTTACATGAACTCATCTGGGCTGACATGTTCTGTTTGGGAAGTTATTAGTGATTTAGTTTATTCAGTATATAGGGATATACAGATGATCTGTTTCTCTTTGTGTAACTTTCAGTATAGTTATTGTGATTTTTGTATTAGGGGAACATGGACTTAATAGAGTGAACTGGGAAATATCAACTCAACTTCTATTTGGGACATAGTTTCTGAAAGATTGGTGCTAATTTATTAATTGAATATTTGATAAAATTCACCAATCAATTAATCTGGGTTTAGTTTTACTTTGGGGGTATTTTAACATTGTTGTTCATTAGCAAAGTCATGTCCAACTCTTTGTGACTCTATGAAATAACAGCACACCAGACTTCCTTCACTATCTCCCTGAGTTTGCTCAAACTCATGTTTGTTGAATCAGTAATGCCACCCAAGCTTCTTGTCCTCTGTCACCCAGCATCAGGGTCTTTTCGAATGAATCAGCTCTTCAAATCAGTTGGCTAAAAAGTATTGGAACTTGAAGCTGAGCTTCAACATCAGTCCTCCAATGAGTATTCATTGTTGATTTTCTTTAACACTGACTGGTTTGATTTCCTTGTTGACCAGGGAACTTTGCAGAGTCTTTTCCAGCACCACACAAACACACCTATTAATTTTAAACTTACTAATAGTTTATCTTTTCTTGTTGTATGTCTATTCTGATTTTCTATTTCTTGAATCACATTCAGTAGTTTTTATCTTTATAAAAATTTATCCATTTTATAGGTTGTTTAACTTGGTGCCATCATACTACTCTCTTATAATTTATTTTTTTTTTAATTTCTGAAAAGTTAATAGGAATGTCTCTTCTTTCATGTTTCTTGATTTTAAAGCTGTACCTTTCTCTCTCTTTCTAGATCAGTCTAGCTAAAATTTGTGCATTTGTTAATAATTTCAAAGAATTTACAGTTGGGTTAATTGATTTTTCTCTTGTTTTGATGTTGTATACTTCACTGATTTCTTCTCCTGTCATGTTATATCCCTTTCTTCTACTTTTATGGGGAAAATTAAGTGGCTCTTCTCTTCCTGGTTCATTAAGGTGGAAAGTTAGGTGGAAAATAGGCTTTTTACTTGATAGTGAAGGACAGGGAAGTGTGTCATGCTGCATTTCATGGGGTCACAAAGAGTCAGACACAACTTAGCAATTTAACAACAACAGATTTTCAAGGTAGTCATTTTCCTCTAAGCATTAATTTTATTGTATCTCCAAAATTTGTATATGATGTGTTTTTGTTTTCAACTGTATCAAATATTCTCTTGTGACCTTCAGTTTTACTCTCTGGATATTTAGAAATGTGTTGAATTTTACATATTTTTGAATCTCCTAAATTCATTTTTTTAACTTCATTGCAGTGAGAGAAGATACATACTTTATATAATTTAATCTTCTTGAAGTTCAATTTTCTTTCATTTTAAATCAGCATTGGTTTATACATTCTTGAATATGTTGTGGGCACATAATTAATGAAAGAAGTGAAAGTCAAAGTCACTCGGTTATGTCCGACTCTTTGCGACCCCATGGACTATACAGTCCATGGAATTCTCCAGGTCAGAATACTGAAGTGGGTAGCTTTCCCTTCTCCAGGGGATCTTCCTAAGCCAAGGATCAAACCCATGTCTCCCGCATTGCAAGTGGATTCTTTACCAGCTGAGCCACAAGAGAAGGCCAAGAATACTGGAGTAGGTAGCCTATCCCTTCTCCAGTGGATCTTCCCAACCCAATAATTGAACCAGCGTCTCATAGGGCCACAGTTGTGGCTCAGTTATGGCTGAGAGGGTAAAGTGTCTGCCTGCAATGCAGGAGACCTGGGTTCAATCCCTGGGTCAGGAAGATCCCCTGGAGAAGGAAATGGCAACCTACTCCAGTACTCTTGCTGGGAAAATCCCATGGACAGAAAAGCCTGGTAGACTACAGTCCATGGGACCTCAAAGAGTTGGACACGACTGAACAACTTTTCTCTTTCTCTCATGCATTGCAGGTGGATTCTTTACCAATTGAGCTATCGGGAAAGCCCACATACTTAATGGCCATACACATAGTTTACCCAAGGAATGTTTTATGTGTGCTTGTGAAGAATGTAGCATCCACTGTTCTTGAATGAGTGTTTCTGGATATCTCTTAGGTCTAATTACTTTATTGTTGCTTGTCGCTCAGGTATTAACAAATCTGTTGATATTATACTTATTTTTTCTATTCATTATTGAATACTAGTTAAAATGTATCCAACAATTACACCTTTATTGCCTGTTTCTCCGTTCAACTTTGTTGGCTTTTGCTTCATGTATTTCAGAGCTCTATTCTTAGGTGCATTATGTTTATACTTCTTATGTCTCCTTGATGTGTTGATACCTTCTACCATTATAAAATATGCCTCTTTCTTATTGGTAACATTTGACTTAAACTCTATTTTGTCTGATATCAGTTTAACCATACTAATGGTTATGCTAATGCTTTTAAATGTTGTTTGCATAGTATATTTTATTCATTCTTTTGATATGAACCCCCTTTGTGGCTTTGAATTTTAAATGTATTTTCTTTAAAAGGCATATGGTTACATTATGTTGTTTAATACCTTCTGAAAATCTCTGTCTTTTGGTTGGAGTTTTTAATCTATCTATATTATTCTTGTTGTTATAGTTATAAAATTTATTATTTTAAGATGCATATTTCAGTTGCATTTAGTAAATTAACAAAGCTATGGAATCATTATGAGTATCTAGTTCTAGAATAGTTTTAGTACACACACAAACACAAAACTTCATGACCATTAAATAGTCACTCACCATTTATTTTCCCCATAGCATTTGCCAATCACAAATTTGCTTTCCGTTTCTTTTGATTTGTGTATGCTGGATATTTTGTGTCAATGGGACCTTATTAATAATTTATTATTATTAAATGGCTTTTATTGTTTGATTTTTCACTTAGCATGTTTTCTAGGTTTATCCCTGCTGTACCAATTATTAGTATACCATTCATTTTTTATCTCTGAAAAATATTTCGTTGTATGGATCTGTTCGTTCCGTTCCGTCGCTCAGTCGTGTCTGACTCTTTGCAACCCCCTGGACTGTGGCCTACGAGGCTTCTCTGTCCATGGGATTCTCCAGGCAAGAATACTGGAGTGGATTACTGTTTTCCTTCTCCAGGGGACCTTCCCGACCCACGGATTGAACCCGGGTCTCCCACCACATTTATTTATTTTTTCATCAGATGATAGACCTCTGGTTACTTTCCATTTCAACTATTGTGAGTAATAATACTATGAACACTCCTATACAATTTGTTTGAAAATATTTTTTTTTTTAGATAATTTAAGTGTAACTGCTGAACGTTTTAAGAATCCGATAAATTGTATTCCATGGTGGCTATAGTATTTTACATTCCCATCAACAATGTATGTGGGTTCTAATTTCTCCACATCTTTACAAAAAATATTATTTTTCTTTCTTTTTCTGTTTTGATTACACACAACTGATGGATATAAAATAGTATCTTATTGTGGTTTAATAAATTTGCATTTCATATAATTAATAAGGGAAGACTTGTGTTTATCATTTACTATTTATGCTTTTATTTAAAAATATATTTTATTGACTTCTGTTCTTTTATGTCGTTTATTTACTTCTCTCCTACCACTTCCTGCTTTTCTGATAAATATTTTCTATTGTGCACTTTTTTAAAATTTATTTCTTTTAATTGGAGGTTAATCACTTTACATTATTGTATTGGTTTTGTCATACATTGACATGAATCTGCCCCGGGTGTACATGTGTTCCGCATTTTGAAACCCCCTCCCACCTCCCTCCCCATCCCATCCCTCTGGTTCATCCCAGTACACCAGCCCTGAGCATCCTGTAATTGATTCTTTTTGTTTGTTTGTTTGTTTCATTTTGTATATTTTCTTACATAATTTCTTACTGGTTGCCCTGGGGATTAAGATTAATACCTTAAACTAAGCCAGTATAATTCAGGTTATTACCAACTTTATTTCAAAAGTATACAAATCTTCCTTCAGTATAGTAGTTATTTGCCTACCTCTTTCTATTGTGACATTACTTTCATTTAAGTTACATCTTTGTATTATCATAAATTCATCATTACTGCTTTATGCCTCTGTGGTGCATATATACAATGTAATATTATTCAGTCATCAAAAAGAATGAAATAATGCTACTTGCAACAACATGATGGACCTAAAGATTGTCATACTGAATCAAGTAAGTCAGACAGAGAAGAAGAAATATCGTATGCCATCTCTTATATGGGAATCTAGAAACATAATACAAATGAACTTACTTAAAAAGCAGAGATAGAATCACAGACTTGCAACATATTGTTGCTGGGGGTAGGGATAGGAGGAAGGAATTGTTCTGGAGTTCAAGATGGATATAGCCACACGGCTATTAAAATGGATAACAGACTAGGACCTATTGTACAGCAAAGAAAAAAAAAAAAAAACTGGATAGAAGGAAATAATTATAAGTAAATATCCAATTACATTGTCTTTTATCCTTAACTACATAAAAGACCCTGATGCTGGGAAAAAATGAGAGCAGGAGGAGAAGGGGGCAACAGAGATGGTTGGATGGTGTCACTGACTCAAAGGACATGAGTCTGAAGAAATTCAGGGAAATAATAACGGACAGACAAGCATGGTGTGCTACAGTTTATGGGGTACAAAAGAGTCAGACAAAACTTAGCAACTGAACAACTACAAAGACAGCAACATAACTGTGCTTATTAGTGATTTTTATTGCTCTGTGTGATTTTCAGTTCAGTTCAGTTGCTCAGTCGTGTCCGACTCTTTGTGATCCCATGAATCACAGAACGCCAGGCCTCCCTGTCCATCACCAACTCCTGGAGTTCACTTTAACTCATGTCCTTCTAGTCTGTGATGCCATCCAGCCATCTCATTCTCTGTCGTCCCCTTCTCCACCCGCCCCCAATCCTTCTCAGCATCTGAGTCTTTTCCAGTGAGTCAACTCTTCGCATGAGGTGGCCAAGGTATTGGAGTTTCAGCTTTAGCATCAGTCCTTCCAATGAACACCCAGGATTAATCTCCTCCATAATGGGCTGGTTGGATCTCCTTGCAGTCCAAGGGACTCTCAAGAGTCTTCTCCAACACCACAGTTCAAAAGCATCAATTCTTCAGCGATCAGTTTTCTTCACAGTCCAACTCTCACATCCTTACATAAACACTGGAAAAACCATAGCCTTGACTAGATGGACCTTGGTTGGCAAAGTAATGTCTCTGCTTTTTAATATACTATCTAGGTTGGTCATAACTTTCCTTCCAAGGAGTAAGTGTCTTTTAATTTCATGGCATCACAGCATCTGCAGTGATTTTGGAGCCCAAAAAAATAAAGTCTGACACTGTTTCCCCATCTATTTCCCATGAAGTGATGGAACCAGATTCCATGACCTTTGTTTTCTGAATGTTGAGCTTCAAGCCAACATTTTCACTCTCCTCTTTCACTTTCATTAAGAGGCATTTAAGTTCCTCTTCACTTTCTGCCATAAGGATAGTGTCATCTGCATATCTGAGGTTATTGATATTTCTCCCAGCAATCTTGATTCCAGCTTGTGCTTCTTCCAGCCCAGCGTTCCTCATGATGTACTCTGCATATAAGTTAAATAAGCAGGGTGACAATATATAGCCTTGATGTACTCCTTTTCCAATTTGGAACCAGTCTTTTATTTCATGTCCAGTTCTAACTGTTGCATCCTGACCTGCATACAGGTTTCTCAAGAGGCAGGTCAGGTGGTCTGGTATTCCCATCTCTTTCAGAATGTTCCACAGTATATTGTGATGCACACAGTCAAAGGCTTTGGCATAGTCAATGAAGCAGAAATAGATGTTTTCCTGGAACTCTCTTGCTTTCTCCATGATCCAGTGGATGTTATCAATTTGATCTCTGGTTCCTCTGCCTTTTCTAAAACCTGCTTGAACATCTGGAAGTTCACGGTTCACATACTGCTGAAGCCTGGCTTGGAGAATTTTGAGCATGAGTTTACTAGCTTGTGAGATGAGTGCAATTGTGCGGTAGTTTGAGCATTCTTTGGCATTGCCTTTCTTTGAGTTGCTGTCTAATACAACATTTAGAACTGTACATGGAACAACAGACTGGTTCCAAATATGAAAAGGAGTACGTCAAGGCTGTATATGATCCCCCTGATTATTTATCTTATATGCAGTGTACATCATAAGAAATGTTGGGCTGGATGAAGTGCAAGCTGAAATCAAGATTGCTTGGAGAAATATCAATAACCTTAGATATGTAGATGACGCCATACTTATGGCAGAAAGTAAAGTGGAATTAAAAAGCCTCTTGTTGAAAGTGAAAGAGGTGAGTGAAAAAGTTGGATTCCAACTCTGCATTCAGAAAACTAAGATCATGGGATCCAGTCCCACCACTTCATGGCAAATAGATGGGGAAACAGTGGAAACAATGGCTGACTTTATTTTTCTGGGCTCCAAAATCACTGCAGATTGTGATTGCAGCCATGAAATTAAAAGACACTTACTCCTTGGAAGGAAAGTTATGACCAACCTAGACAGCATATTAAAAAGTGAAAGAAAGTGAAGTCACTCAGTTGTATCCAAGTCTATGTGACCCCACGGACTGTAGTCTACCAGGCTCCTCAGTCCACAGAATTTTCCAGTCAAGAGTAGTGGAGTGGCTTGCCATTTCCTTCTCCAGGCGATCTTCCCAACCCAGGGATCGAACCCTGGTCTCCCACACTGCAGCCTGACGCTTTACAGTCTGAGCCACCAGGGAAGCCCTATTAAAAAGCAGAGACATTACTTGGCCAACAATCGTCCGTCTAGTCAAGGCTATGGTTTTTTTCAGTAGTCATGTATGGATGTGAGAGTTGGACTACTAAAATAAGCTGAGCATGGAAGAATTGATGCTTTTTAAACTGTGGTGTTGGAGAAGACTCTTGAGAGTCCCTTGGACTGCAAGGAGAACCAACCAGTCAATCCTAAGGGAGATCAGTACTGGGTGTTCTTTGGAAGGACTGATGCTGAAGCTAAAGATCGAATAGCCACCTGATGTGAAGAGCTGACTCATTTGAAAAGACCCTGATGGTAGGAAAGATTGAAGGCAGGAGGAGAAGTGGATGACAGAGAATGAGATGGTTGGATGGCATCACCGACTCAATGGATATAAATTTGGGTAAGCTCTGGGAGTTGGTGATGAACAGGGAGGCCTGGCATGCTGCAGTCCATGCAGTAGCAAAGAGTCAGACACGACTCAGCAGCTGAAGTGAACTGAAATGAATACTCATCTATGCAATTTATAGACAGTGCTATTTATATTTAATAATGTTTTAATTTAATATATATTGCAATTGATTGTTATTTAGAATGGATAATATTAGGATATGAGGATCAAGGAGGAATAAAGTGAACGAAAACACAGATGTTGGTGTGTTTTTATTCAAATCTATAACGCATTTTAGAAAAATATCTCATTAAAAATTGAAGTTTTGTTATGAAATTCATGAAATCTACATTGAGGAGGAGAATATTTGTTATAATCAGTGATTTAAAGGAATCAATTTAGAATTTTCAAACAGGTTCTGCTCTACTAAAAAGTAAAATGTTGGAGCACGGGAAGATGGCAGAGGACTAGGACGGGGCGACCACTTTCTCCCCCACAAAATCAACAAAAGAACATTTGAACGCTGAGTAAATCCCACAAAACAAGTGGAATCTCAGAGGGCTGCATAACTGGGAGAAAAAAAACATAAATAATTAAAACTCACAGACTAAGTGCCCAGAGGAAACTCTCAGCGGAGAAGCAGCACAGACGCCCGCACCCCTCACTAGCAGGCAGAAGCTCGGCAGGGAGGCGCCGGAAGCGGCGCTTAGAGGGAGAACTGGGCTTGAATGCCCCAGGGCAAACTGAGGGCTCGAACTTAAGATACCAAAAGGTGAAAAGGTTAGGAAAAGCCTGCGAAAGCCCCAACCCAGGACTCTGCCAGCCCAACCCACAGAACGGGGCACTGAACATAGCGAGCCGTCAGCGGGCGGCCCTTCTCCCAACCCACACCAACGCGGGCGGGGAGGGCAGCCAACTCCGGAGCAGGGGCAGCCACGGCCCCAGAGAGGCTTCCCGTGCCAAGCTGCAGGCAGGCTTCCTTGCTGGCCTGGACTTCTTGGGTTCGGGATGGTCAATATCCACCTGAGAAAGTGTGCCGTTGTACTCCCAGAAAACCGAGAGGCAGCGACCAGGAAGGCGATAAGTCACAGCGACTATGCTCACCAACCGCCTGGTCACCTGAGCTGCTAGGACCGGGGAAAGCACAAAACGCAGGCTCAGCCAAGTCTGCTCCTTTGTCGAGTACCCGAAGACCTGAACCTGAGCCGCTGAAACCTGGGAAGTGCATGCAACCCAGCGCCAGCTGCGGACAGCTCCCAGCAGAGCAACCTAAAGCCTAAGCAACATAAACAGGGAAGCACACACGCCTCGAGTGGGAGCATTCCCAGTGTAGCCAAGACACTGCGAGCACTCCCCACAGATGCCAGGGATATTTGTTAGCTGTTCCTCCCTCCCCACAGCAGGACTGAATAGGTGAGCTGGGAAAAAAAGAAAAAAAAAAAAAAGTGTCCACCACCTCATCCTGGTGTCAGGACGGGAATTAGACACTGAGGACACCAGAAAACAGAAGAATTTTTTCAACAGAAGGAACTGCCTTGGAAGTAAAAGAGGGAGAAGCCTTGAGCCTCCTGCAAGAATAAGACTGAAAACCAGAGGAAGAGGTTTAAGTCCAAATCCTGAGAACACCAGAGATCTCCTGTTCCAGAGAACATTAATTGATAGGTACTCATCAAATGCCTCCATACATACACTGAAACCAGGCACCACCCAAGGGTCAACAAGTTTCAGTGAAAGACATACTACCCAAGCTATCCAGCAACACAGGAGAACAGCACTGAGCTTCAATATACAGGCTGCCCAAAGCCACTCTAAACCCACTGACATCTCAAACTCATTACTGGACACTTCATTGCACTCCAGAGAGAAGAAATCCAGCTGCACCCACCAGGACATCGACTCAAGCTTCCCTAACCAGGAAACCTTGACAAGTCACCCATCCAACCCCACACACAACGAGGTAACTACAAAATATAGAGAATTCCACAAACTGCCAGAAGACGGAAAGACCACCCCAAACACAGCAATATAAGCAAGATGAAGAGGCAGAGAAATACTCAACAAGTAAAGGAACAGGATAAATGCCCATCAACACAAACAAAAGAGGAATATATAGGGAACCTACCTGATAAAGAATTTCGAATTTTAATTGTGAAAATGATTCAAAATCTGGAAAGGAAAATGGAGTTACAGATAAATAAACTGGAGAAAAGGATTGAGAAGATGCAGGAAATGTTCTATAAGGAATTAGAGGAAATAAAAAAGAGTCAATATACAATGAATAATGCAATAGATGAGATCAGAAACACTCTGGAGGGAACAAACAATAGAATAACGGAGGCAGAAGACAGGATAAGTGAGCTAGATGATAGAATTGTAGAAATAAATGAAACAGACATGGAAAAAGAAAAAAAAATTAAAAGAAATGAGGACAATATTAGAGACATATGGGACAATATTAAATGCCACAACATTCGAATCATAGGAGTCCCAGAAGAAGAAGACAAAAAGAAAGACCATGAGAGAATACTTGAGGAAATAAATGTTGAAAATTTCCCTAAAATGGGGAAGGAAATAATGACCCAAGTCCAAGAAAGACAGAGAGTCCCTAATAGGATAAACCCAAGGCGAAATACTCCAAGGCACATATTAATAAAATTAACAAAGATCAAACACAAAGAACAAATATTAAAAGCAGCAAGGGAAAACAACAAATAACACACAAGGGGTTCCCCATAAGGATAACAGATGATCTTTCAGCAGAAACTCTTCAGACCAGGAGGGAATGGCAAGACATACTTAAAGTGATGAAAGAAAGTAACCTAGAGTCCAGATTACTGTACCCAGCAAGGATCTCATTCAAATATGAAGGAGAATTCAAAAGATTTAAAGACAAGCAAAAGCTGAGAGAATTCAATATCACCAAACCAGCTCTCCAACAAATACTAAAGGATCTTCTCTAGACTGGAAACACAGAAAGGGTATATAAATTCGAACCCAAAACAATAAAGAAAATGGCAACGCGATCATACTTATCAATAATCACCTTAAACGTAAATGGGTTCAATGCCCCAGCCAAAAGACAAAGGCTGGCTGAATGGATACAAAAACAAGACCCCATATATGTTATCTACAAGAGACCCACCTCAAATCGAGGGACACATACAGACTGAAAGTGAAGGGCTGGAAAAAGATATTTCACGCAAATAGAGACCAAAGAAAGCAGGAGTAGCAATACTCATATCAGATAAAAGAGATTTTAAAACAAAGACTGTGAAAAGAGACAAAGAAGGAAACTACATAATGATCAAAGGATCAATCCAAGAAGAAGATATAACAATTATAAATATTTATGCACCCAACATAGGAGCACCGCAATATGTAAGACAATTACTAACAAGTATGAAAGGGGAAATTAACAATAACACAATAATAGTGGGAGACTTTAATACCACACTTACATCTATGGATAGATCACCTAAACAGAAAATTAACAAGGAAACAAAAACTTTAAATGATACAATAGACCAGTTAGACCTAATAGATATCTATAGGACATTTCACCCCAAAACAATGAATTTCACCTTTTTCTCAAGTGCACACAGAACCTTTTCCAGGATAGATCAAATCCTGGGCCATAAATCTAGCCTTGGTAAATTCAAAAAAATTGAAACCATTCCAAGCATCTTTTCTGAACACAATGCAGTAAGATTAGATCTCAGTTATGGCGAAAAAAAAAACTATTAAAAATGCCAACATATGGAGGCTGAACAACGCTGATGAATAATGAACAAATCATAGAAGAAATCAAAAGAGAAATCAAAATACGCATAGAAATGAATGAAAATGAAAACACAACAACCCAAAACCTCTGGGACACTGTAAAAGCAGTGCTAAGGGGGAAGTTCATAGCAATACAGGCACACCTCAAGAAACAAGAAAAAAGTCAACTAAATAACCTAACTCTACATCTAAAGAAACTAGAAAAGGAAGAAATGAAGAACCCCAGGGTTAGTAGAAGGAAAGAAATCTTAAAAATTAGGGCAGAGATAAATGCAAAAGAAACAAAAGAGACCATAGTAAAAATCAACAAAGCCAAAAGCTGGTTCTTTGAGAAGGTAAATAAAATTGACAAATCACTAGCCAGACTCATCAAGAAACAAAGGGAGAAGAACCAAATCAATAAAATTAGAAATGAAAATGGAGAGATCACAACCTAAAACACAGAAATACAAAGGATTATTAGAGAATACTATCAGCAATTATATGGCAATAAGATGAATAACTTGGAAGAAATGGACAAATTCCTAGAAAAGTACACCTTGCCAAAACTGAACCAGGAAGAAATAGAAAATCTGAACAGACTTATCACAAGCGCGGAACTAGAGGAAGTAATCGGAAATCTTCCAGCAAACAAAAGCCCAGGTCCAGACGGGTTCACAGCTGGATTCTACCAAAATTTTAGAGAAGAGATAACACCTATTCCACTCAAACTCTTCCAGAAAATTGCTGAGGAAGGGAAACTTCCAAACTCATTCCATGAGGCCACCATCACCCTAATCCCAAAACCTGGTAAAGATCCCACAAAAAAAGAAAACTACAGGCCAATGTCACTGATGAAAATAGATGCAAAATCCTTCACAAAACTCTAGCAATCAGAATCCAACAACACATTAAGAAGATCATACATCATGTCAAAGTGGGCTTTATCCCAGGAATGCAAGGATTCTTCAATATCCTCAAGTCAATCAACATAATACACCACATTATCAAAATGGAAAATAAAAATCATATGATTATCTCAATAGATGCAAAGAAAGCCTTTGACAAAATACAACGTCCATTTATGATAAAAGCTCTCCAGAAAGTGGGAATAGAAGGGACATATCTCAACATAATAAAAGCTATATATGACAAACCCACACCAAACATTATCCTCAAAGGTGAAAACCTGAAAGCATTTCCCCTAAAGTCAGGAACAAGACAAGGGTGCCCACTCTCACCACTACTATTCAACATAGTTCTGGAAGTTTTGGCTACAGCAATCAGAGCAGAAAAAGACATAAAAGGAATACAAATTGGAAAAGAAGTAAAAGTAACTATTTGCTGATGACATGATCCTCTACACAGAAAACCCTAAAGACTCTACCAGAAAACTACTAGAGCTAATCAATGAATACAGTAAAGTTGCAGGATATAAAATCAACACACAGAAATCCCTTGCATTCCTATGCATTAATAATGAGAAAATAGAGAAATTAAGGAAACTATTCCATTCACTGTTGCAATGAAAAGAATTAAATACTTAGGAATATATCTACCTAAGGAAACAAAAGACTTGTACATAGAAAACTATAAAACACTAGTGAAAGTAATCAAAGAGGACACTAATAAATGGAGAAATATACCGTGTTCATGGATTGGAAGAATAAATATTGTGAAAATGAATATACTACCCAAAATAATTAATACATTCAATGCAATCCCTATCAAGCTACCAACGATATTTTTCACATAACTAGAACAAATAATCTCACAATTTGTATGGAAATACAAAAAAAACCTCTAATAGCCAAAGCAATCTTGAAGAAGAAGAATTGAACTGGCAGAATTAACCTGCCAGACTTCAGGCTCTACTTCAAAGCCACAGTGATCAAGACAGTATGGTACTGGCATAAAGACAGAAATATAGATCAATGGAATAAAATAGAAAGCCCAGAGATTAATCCACGCATCTATGGACACCTTATCTTCGCTAAAGGAGGGAAGAATATAAAATGGACAAAAGACAGTCTCTTTAACAAGTGGTGCTGGGAAAACTGGTCAGCCACATGTAAAAGAATGAAACTAGAACACTTCTTAACACCATACACCAAAATAAACTCAAAATGGATTAGAGAGCAAATGTAAGACCAGATTCTATAAAACTCCTAGAGGAGAACGTAGGCAAAACACTCCCCAACATAAATCACAGCAGGATCCTCCAAGACCCACCTCCCAGAATATTGGAAATAAAAGCAAAAATAAACAAATGGGACCTAATTAAAATCAAAAGCTTCTGCACAGCTAAGGAAACTATAAGCAAGGTGAAAAGACAGCCTTCAGAATGGGAGAAAATAATAGCAAATGAAGCAACTCATAAAGTATTAATCTCCAAAATATACAAGCAGCTCCTGCAGCTCAATTCCAGAAAAATAAGTGACCCAATCAAAAAATGGGCCAAAGAACTAAACAGACATTTCTCCAAAGAAGACATAAAGATGGCTAACAAACACATGAAAAAATGCTCAACGTCCCTCATACTCAGAGAAATGCAAATCAAAACCACAATGAGGTACCATTTCACACCAATCAGAATGGTTGCTATCCAAAAATCAACATGCAATAAATGCTGGAGAGGGTGTGGAGAGAAGGGAACCCTCTTACACTGTTGGTGGGAATGCAAACTAGTACAGCCACTATGGAGAACAGTGTGGAGATTCCTCATAAAACTGGAAATAGAACTGCCATATGATCCAACAATCGCACTCCTGGGCATACACACCGAGGAAACCAGAATTGAAAGAGACACATGTACTCAAATGTTCATTGCAGCACTGTTTATAATAGCCAGGACATGGAAGCAACCTAGATGTCCATCTGCAGATGAATGGATAAGAAAGCTTTGGTACATGTACACAATGGAGTATTTTTCAGCCATTAAAAAGAATGCATTTGAATCAGTTTTAATGAGGTGGATGAAATTGGAGCCAATTATACAGAGTGAATTAAGCCAGAAAGAAAAACTTCAATACAGTATACTAACGCACATATATGGAATTTAGAAAGATGTTAACCTGAACCCTGTATACGAGACTGCAAAAGAGACATAGGTATATAGAACAGTCTTTGGGACTCTGTGGGAGAGGGTGAAGGAGGGATGATTGGGGAGAACGGCATTGTAGCGTGTATATTATCATAAATGACCTGTCCACGTTCGATGCATGATACAGGATGCTTGGGGCTGGTGCACGGGGATGACCTGGAGAGAGGATATGGGGAAGAGGGAGGTGGGAGGGGGGTTCAAGAAAGGGAACACATATACACCCAGGGCGGATTCATGTCAATGTATGGCAAAACCAACCAATATATTAATGTAAGTTAATTTGCCACCAATAAAATAAATTAAAGAAAAATAAAAAGTAAAATGTTATAGAAATAACAGTCAATATAATCTTCTGATTTGGGGAAACTGACATGAAAGCTTCCTTGTTAACACTGCACACATGATTAAGTTAAAACCTACAGGCAAACTAATCTGTGACCCATGACCTTTTATCAAAGACATTTTTTGTTCTTTGAACTATTGGAAGACGTACATGATGTATAATCACTATAGGAGCAACATCCATAGACTGAGCATTGTGCATTGTAGTAAAAGTAGCATAAGATATGTTAGATTGTTTTGCCTTAATAAGGTACTATAATTTATTATTTGTGGCTGTTATTCAAATAAAGCTAAATCATATTAGAATGTAAATTAAAGAAATTAGCATGCGTTTTGAAATAAACTCTATAAAGTTATAATTCAATATATAATACACAGAGGTGAGACTTAGAATTCTAATCAATCCCACATCAAATTATTCCCGTAAAGAAAAGATGAAAAGAATCCTACCCAGCTCCCTCCATTTCCTATTAATGAGCAGTTACATGGTGGGCGTTCCATATTTTGGACACTCAACAGACCTGGTTTTACAGCTATTTTCATAACACCATCTGAGTGATTTTTAACTTGTTTCCCTACAGAAAATAACAGACACAGCTCTGACTTCACATCTTTAAATTCCTAAGGCACCGTGTGATTGTTGTAAATCAACATGTCTGTCAGACTGATGGCAACTCCAGCTTTGGGCGCAATTTAATGAGTCAGGATTGTGGCCTTGAGGACTCTAAGAATCCCCAAGCAAAAACAGAAGGATATCTTTGGACTTTCAAAGCTAAAAACAACAATCTTCTGGATATCCCTTAGAGAACACCATCCCCTCTGTCTCTCTACTTGCACTGACTTTCAGAATATTGCTTTTCTCCTACTTATTAAAGGAGAAGAAACAACAACACACATACACACACAAAAAAAAAACTGAAAGGAAACAGAACAAATTATGTATTATTTAATGCAGATAAAGTATAAAGGGTGACGGTAAAATTTCACATTCTAAAACTTCAACATAAAACATGGTTTAGTTTTTGTCAAAATATATAATTTGGGCTTTTTCTTACAGATGATTGATAAACAACTTTATCACTGACTTTTTTCTTATAAGGGATAAAAGTGTTTCAGGAATATTCATTTTGGAACAAGGTTACAGAAAAATCAAGCAAATTAATATTTGAAATAAGTCAAGCATGTGACAAATAACAAAAATGAGATGAGCAAACATTACAATATCAGGATAAAAAATAAAACTCAAGGGACAAGCTTTAAAAGTTTAGGAATTTCATCACTGTTTTTAACAGCATTAAGGGCCACCAGTCATTATTGTAGGAAAAAATTATAAAATAATGGTCTCACATTCTTATATGTTGTAATTTAATCCCAAGCTCTGGTTTGTTATGTTATTATTTTCCACTTAAATGAAAAAAAGAATCATTAATAGATAGGCCTTATCTTTCATTCGTTTTATTCCTAGGTACATTAATTTTTTAAATTGCTTTTATGAATGCTACATTTAAAAAATTATTTTTGTTCTTTATTCATGGAAATACACATAAATTTAAATTAAATTTCTATATACCTGATTAAAAACGATTCAAGATACTGATTTAAGGGGACCACGATTAAGCCCACATATATGATGATGGAAAAGTATAAATGATCAAAAAATATGAGAAATTTTTTGGTTTGAAAATTAAAAACTTATTTGAAAATTTTGAAAACTCCAGCCTATTGTGACTTTGATAACTTTCTAGGTGGTAAAAATCCACCTGTCAATGCATGAGATGCAAAAGACACAACTTCAGTCCTTGGGTCAGGAAGATTCCCTGGAGCAGGAAATGGAAACCCATTCCAGTATTTTTCTTGGGAAAATTCTACAGACAGAGGAGACTGGTGGGCTACAATTCATGGGGTTGCAAAGAGTCAGACAGGACTGACCGACAGACTGTGAATGCACTGAGTGCGAATTTGATAGAATTTAAAGATAAAGAAAGTTCTTGAATTATGAAAACTAATTCAGAGTATAGAAATGAAAACATATATTGAAATTAATTTAACAAAACCAACTTACTCTGAATGTTAAACTAAGCAATGATATGTTAAAACAAAAACAAGATTCATTCTACCTGCTTTCAAAATTATTCACGTTAAAGAAAGCAAAAAACAGATTATAATTTAATAAGGGTTTCTAGCAAACAAATGACTTTTTTTTTTCTTTTTGCAAATTTGTCTACCATTATATTCTTGTAAATAGTAAATAAATATTTTTCAAAGGCAATAAAACATATGAAGTGCCTTTATGATTTAAGCAAATAAAAAGTTAACATGAAAGCCAATACTTGTTTATAACTAGAACAATTAGGTAGAAAATAAAAGAGAAAAATATTTTTTTGTCCTGCATGGAAAAAAGTATCAAAAATAAGTTTGATGAGAAATATGTAAGGTTTCGAGAGATTAATCTTTCTTGAGAGTCATAATAAGCATTGATGTTATATTTGTCAATTATACCACAGTAAAGTTGAAATTGGATTATTCATGGACTTAACATTCCAGGTTCATGAATAATCCAATTTCAGAAAAATGGCTGTCTGAGGAGGCCTTACAAATAGCTGTGAAAAGAAGAGAAGAGAAAAGTAAAGGAGGAAAGGAAAGATATAAGCATCTGAATGCAGAGTTGCAAAGAAAAGCAAGGAGAGATAAGAAAGCCTTCCTCAGCGATCAATGCAAAAAAAATAGAGGAAAAAAACAGAATAGGAAAAACAAGAGAACTCTACAAGAAAATTAGAGATACCAAGGGAACATTTCATGCAAATATGGGCTCGATAAAGGACAGAAATGGTATGGACCTAACAGAAGCAGAAGATATTAGGAAGAGGTGGCAAGAATACACAGAAGAACTGTACAATAAAGATCTTCACGACGAAGATAATCACGATGGCGTGATCACTCACCTGGAGCCAGACATCTTGGAATGTGAAGTCAAGTGGGCCTTAGAGAGCATCACGACAAACAAAGCTAGTGGAGGTGATGGAATTCCAATTGAGCTACTTAAAATCCTGAAAGATGATGCTGTGAAAGTGCTGCAATCAATATGCCAGCAAATTTGGAAAACTCAGCAGTGGCCACAGGACTGGAAAAGGTCAGTCTTCATTCCAATCCCAAAGAAAGGCAATGCCAACGAATGCTCCAACTACCACACACTTGCACTCATCTCACACGCTAGTAAAGTCATGCTCAAAATTCTCCAAGCTAGGCTTCAGCAATATGTGAATGGTGAACTTCCAGATGTTCAAGCAGGTTTTAGAAAAGGCGGAAGAACCAGAGATCAAATTGCCAACATCCGTTGGATTATGGAGAAAGCAAGAGAGTTCCAGAAAAACATCTATTTCTGCTTAATTGACTATGCCAAGGCCTTTGACTGTGTGGATAACAATAAATTGTAGAAAATTCTGAAAGAGATGGGAATACCACACCACCTGACCTGTCTCTTGAGAAACCTGTATGCAGGTCAGGAAGTAACAGTTAGAACTGGAAATAGAACAACAGACTCTTTCCAAATAGGAAAAGGAGTACGTCAAGGTTGTATATTGTCACCCTGCTTATTTAACTTATATGCAGAGTGCATCATGAGGAACGCTGGGCTGGAAGAAGCACAAGCTGGAATCAAGATTGCCGGGAGAAATATCAATAACCTCAGATATGCAGATGACACCACCCTTATGGCAGAAAGTGAAGAGGAACTCAAAAGCCTCTCGATGAAAGTGAAAGAGGAGAGTGAAAAGATTGGCTTGAAGCTCAACATTCAGAAAACGAAGATCATGGCATCTGGTCCCATCACTTCTTGGGAAATAGATGGGAAAACAGTGGAAACCATGTCAGACTTTATTTTTGGGGGCTCCAAAATCACTGCAGATGCTGATTGCAGTCATGAAATTAAAGGACGCCTACTCCTTGTAAGGAAAGTTATGACCAACCTAGATAGCATAGTAAAAAGCAGAGACATTACTTTGCCAACTAAGGTCCATCTAGTCAAGGCTATTGTTTTTCCCGTGGTCATGTATGGATGTGAGAGTTGGACTGTGAAGAAAGCTGATCGCCGAAGAATTGATGCTTTTGAACTGTGGTGCTGGAGAAGACTCTTGAGAGTCCCTTGGACTGCAAGGAGATCCAACCAGTCCATTCTAAAGGAGATCAATCCTGGGTGTTCATTGGAAGGACTGATGCTAAAGCTGAAACTCCAATACTTTGGACAACTCATGTGAAGAGTTGACTCACTGGAAAAGACTCTGATGCTGGGAGTGATTGGGGGTAGGAGGAGACGAGGACGACAGAGAATGAGGTGCCTGTTTGGCATCAGCGACTCGATGGACATGAGTTTGAGTGAACTCCCGGAGTTGGTGATGGACAGGGAGGCCAGACGTGCTGTGGTTCATGGGGTCGCTAAGAGTCGGACACGACTGAGTAACTGAACTGAACTGAAAGTTGAAATTTAAAAAACATGAAAAAATTTCCAAAATTAACTTGTAAATATAAAACACTTTACATTAAAAAAAAAAAAACTATTTTAGTGGGATACTAAATAATTATAATAGGTTATTTCTTCAAAATTAACAAACCACCCAGGGAAGAAAGCTAGGAAAACATTGAGGATGGAAATATATCGACAGATGAAGAGAGAGAGAAAGGGGGATATATACTGAGTATTTAAATCATGACAGAACGTTACTAACAACTATTGACATTAATAGTATTGTCTCTGTGTTTGTGTGTATGTTTGAGTGTCCATAAAATTAGACTGGGGAATTAATTTATAGCAAAAATCTTTTAAGACTCAGTTATTGTTGATACTACATGCACTATTATATTGAAACTTGAAAAGGTTTTAATTTAGATAGATTATTTTGCTTGAAAATGCTTTTCTGATAATACAAGATTACTTGAAATCTCTTTATCTCAAAAATGATATATAATTGTACAATTACTTTCTCATTTATTCCGTGCTCTCTGTGTATGCACGTTGGGGTAAGAATCGCTCTTTGTTGGAATCTTAAACCAAAGAAAATGTTTGAAGGTCTTTGTACTTTTGAATGTGTAATTCTGCTTTCTCTTCACTGACAGCTAAATATCCTTTCTTTCTTCATTTTTGAACTTATTCATTTTTGTGGGGTAAAAGAAGGAAAAATGGTGTCTTCATAGACAAGGATAACCCTTCCTTTGCTTAACAATGAAAATAGCAACTGCTTAATGCCGGGAGAAATATCAATAACCTCAGATATGAAGATGACACCACCCTTATGGCAGAAAGTGAAGAGGAACTCAAAGGCCTCTTGATGAAAGTGAAAGAGGAGAGTGAAAAGGTTGGCTTGAAGCTCAACATTCAGAAAACGAAGATCATGGCATCTGGTCCCATCACTTCTTGGGCAATAGATGGGGAAACAGTGAAAACCGTGTCAGACTTTATTTTGGGGGGCTCCAAAATCACTGCGGATGCTAATTGCAGCCATGAAATTAAAAGACGCTTGCTCCTTGGAAGGAAAGTTATGACTAACCTTGATAGTATATTAAAAAGCAGAGACATTACTTTGCCAACCAAGGTCCGTCTAGTCAAGGCTATGGTTTTTCCCGTGGTCATGTATGGATGTGAGAGTTGGACTGCAAAGAAAGCTGATCGCCGAAGAATTGATGATTTTGAACTGTGGTGTTGGAGAAGACTCTTGCGAGTCCCTTGGACCGCAAGGAGATCCAACCAGTCCATTCTAAAGGAGATCAATCCTGGGTGTTCATTGGAAGGACTGATGCTAAAGCTGAATCTCCAATACTTTGGCCACCTCATGCGACGAGTTGACTCACTGGAAAAGACTCTGATGCTGGGAACGATTAGGGGTAGGAGGAGACGGGGACGACAGAGAATGAGGTGGCTGAATGGCATCACCGACTCGATGGACATGAGTTTGAGTGAACTCCGGGAGTTGGTGATGGACAGGTAGGCCTGGCGTGCTGTGGTTCATGGGGTCGCTAAGAGTCGGACACGACTGAGCGACTGAACTGAGCTGAACTGAATATTTATAACAACAATATAAAGCAGGCACAATTTTTAATACTATCATTTTGAATATTGCATTGTTGGATGTTTAGTTTCTACACAAATGTTTCTGTTAGAGCAGCAAACAAGAATAACCATTGAAAATCTTCCAAACGTAACATTTTATGTTGTTATACATTTATTGAATGTCTCCTGTATCTCATCATAGAGTTAAAATTTTAATAAGTTGCTCTGCACTAATTTTACCACAAAGGATGATACTTACTCTTTGTTCAGCTCAGCTCAGTTCATTTCAGTCCCTCAGCTGTGTCCAACTCTTTGAGATTCCATGAACTGCAGCACGCCAGGTCTCCCTGTCCATCACAAACTCCCAGAGTCCACCCAAATTAATGTCCATTGAGTTGGTGATACCATCCAACCATTTCATCCTCTGCCGTCCCCTTCTCGTCCTGCCCTCAATCTTTCCCAGCATAAGGGTATTTTCAAATGAGTCAGCTTTTTACATGAGGTTGCCAAAGTACTGGAGTTTCAGCTTCAGTCCTTCCAATGAATATTCAGGACTGATTTCCTTTAGGATGGACTGGTTGGATTTCTTTGCAGTCCAAGGGACTCCCAAGAGTCTTCTCCAACACCACAGTTCAAAAGCCTCAATTCTTCGGCAATCAGCTTTCTTCACAGTCCAACTCTCACATCCATACATGACCACTGGAAAACCATAGCCTTGACTAGACGGACCTTTGTTGACAGAGTAATGTCTCTGTTTTTCAATATGCTGTCTAGGTTAGTCGTAACTTTCCTTCCAAGGAGTAAGTGTCTTTTAATTTCGTGGCCGTAGTCACCATCTGCAGTCATTTTGGAGCCCAGAAAAATAAAATCAGCCACTGTTTCCACTGTTTCCCTATCTATTTCCCGTGAAGTGATGGGACTGGATGCCATGATCTTAGTTTTCTGAATGTTGAGCTTCAAGTCAACTTTTCCACTCTCCTCTTTCACTTTCATCAGGAGGTTTTTTAGTTCCTCTTCACTTTCTGCCATAAGGGTTGTGTCATCTGAATATCTGAGGTTATTGATATTTCTCCTGGCAATCTTGATTCCATCTTGTGCTTCTTCCAGCCCAGCGTTCCTCATGATGTACTCTGCATATAAGTTAAATAAGCAGGGTGACAATATACAAGCTTCACTTACTCCTTTCCCAGTTTGGAACCAGTCTGTTGTTCCATGTGAGTTCTACCTGTTGCTTCCTGACGTGCATACAGGTTTCTCAAGATGCAGGTCAGGTGGTCTGGTATTCCCATCTCTTTCAGAAATGTCCACAGATTATTGTGATCCACACAGTCAAAGGCTTTGGAATAGTCAATAAATCAGAAGTAGATGTATTTCCTGGAACTCTCTTGCTTTTTCCATGATTCAGCAGATGTTGGCAATGTGATCTCTGGTTTCTCTGCCTTTAATAACACCTGCTTGAACATCTGGGAGTTCACAATTCACGTATTGGTGAAGCCTGACTTGGAGAATTTTAAGCATTGCTTTCCTAGCCTGTGTGAGATGAGTGCAATCATGCGGTAGTTTGAGCATTCTTTGGCATTGGCTTTCTTTGTGATTGGAATGAAAACTGACCTCCTCCGGTCCTTTGGTCACTGCTGCGTTTTCAAAATTTGCTGGCATATTGACAGCAGCACTTTCACAGCATCATCTTTCAGAATTTGAAATACCTCAACTGGAATTTCTGTGGTTGCAAATAAAGTGAATGTATTACTGCCTCCCTTTCCTTCTGGAATCCCAAGTTAAAGGAACATTTTTTGATGGATTCCAACTGGTACAATAGAGAGACAAATTAGTGAATGGCATGGTTAAATGTTATATTTTGGGCTTGAAAATGGTAAAAGACATTTTGAAATAAATGGTATGTGAAGCATAAATTGTTATTAATGCCAAATGCTAATAATCCGAAACCTTGCTCTTATAATAACACATTTTTCTTTCTGGCTAATTGACAGCAGGTATGCGGTACGAATCTAGTAGTGAAAGATGGATAGAAATGTTGTCTTGGCTTTATTTAATAAGACAAAAACATATGAGAGGTTTGGTATGCAAAAATGTTTTAATTCAGAATTTAATAGGAGGCCACTTTTTTTTTTCTGAGTAAGAGTCACAAAATAATAAAGAGTGTCTGTTTTTGTGGTATTGTCAATTATGCTCATTTATATTTTAGGAGAGACAGGGTTCGTAACAACTAGTTAATCGTTCAAAACACACAAAATCAGGACCCACATACAGAGCAAATTAATTTTTCTGTATGTATCGAGGCAGAAATATATACATTTTTATATTTTTTTAGGCCATTTTATAAGAATATTTATTTGGCTATAACTGTTCCTTTTTACATTCATTTTAAGTATTTTATACTCAATCATTCATTTCTAAAAGTATTTCTATTTCCTCAGTTGATTAATTTTATATTTATTGATTTATTCATGTAACTTTCAAATATAAAAATATAACTAATTCTAATAATTGGTCAGTTATTTTAGATTTTCCAATAACAAATTTAACTTAAGAAAATAATGATAATTTTATCTCCATGTTTTCCTAAACTTATTATATCGCAAGAACATTAAAAATAAAGTTTATCAGTAGTAATAGTAGTTTTGTAGTATTATAGTAGTAATAAAGGGGAGTAAAACTGTGGAAAATTTTTCAAGAGATAGGAATACCAGACCACCTGACCTGCCTCTTGAGAAACCTATATGTAGGTCAGGAAGCAACAGTAGGACTCGACATGGAATGACAGGCTGGTTCCAAAGAGGAAAAGGAGTACGTCAAGGCTGTAAATTGTCACCCTGCTTATTTAACTTATATTAAGAGTACATCATGAGGAACACTGGGCTGGAAGAAGCAGAAGCTGGAATCAGGATTACTGGGAGAAATATCAATAACCTCAGATATGCAGATGAAACCATCCTTATGTCAGAAAGTGAAGAGGAACTCAAAAGCCTCTTGATGAAAGTTAAACAGGAGACTGAAAAAGTTGACTTAAAGCTCAACATTCAGAAAACTAAGATTATGGCATCCAGTCCCATCACTTCATGGAAAATAGATGGGGAAACAGTGGAAACAGTGGCTGACATTATTTTGGGGGGCTCCAAAATCACTGCGGATGCTGATTGCAGTCATGAAATTAAAAGAGGCTTGCTCCTTGGAAGGAAAGTTATGACCATTCTAGATAGCATATTAAAAAGCAGAGACATTACTTTACCAACCAAGGTCCATATAGTCAAGGCGATGGTTTTTCCAGTGATCATGTATGGATGTGAGAGTTGGACTGTGAAGAAAGCTTATCTCTGAAGAATTGATGCTTTTGATCTGTGGTGTTGGAGAAGACTCTTTAGAGTCCCTTGGACTGCAAGGAGATCCAACCAGTCCATTCTAAAGGAAATCAATCATGGGTGTTCATTGGAAGGACTGATGTTAAAGCTGAAACTCCAATACTTTGGCCACCTCATGCTACGAGTTGACTCACTGGAAATGACTTTGATGCTGGGAGGGATTGGGGGCAGGAGGAGCAGGGGACGACAGAGGAGATGGCTGGATGGCATCACCGACTCTATGGACATGAGTTTGAGTGAACTCCGGGAGTTGGTGATGGACAGGGAGGCCTGGTGTGCTGTGATTCATGGGGTCACAAAGAGTCAGACACGACTGAGCGACTGAAGTGAACTGAATGTATGAAATTTAACAAAAATGTCAGCTTTCCTGAAACTAATTTATTACTTGTTCTAGCAACTGTCAATTTATCAAATACTTATTAAATGCCAGATATTATATGTGGAATTGAGGTGCCTTAATTTGAATCATTTTTAGAAATCTATATTTTTTACTGAAGTGAAGAATTGTCTTCTACTTCCCATCTGCCATAGATTTTTGAATAGTAATAGATAATGAAAATAATGTTTGGGCATTGCTGAAAATGATTAATAACTGGAATTATTGTTTCTTTCATTCTAACTATGTAATTATAATTACACCAAACTAATGCTGAAATATTACTACATTATTAAAACAAATTTATCAAATATAATTTTTGAGTTAACTAGAGTTTCTTTCATTAATATAGAATTTAAAGGACATATGGCTAGTTTACTTATTACATTATTTCAGTTCAGTTCAGTCCCTCAGTCATGTCTGACTCTTTGCAAACCCATGAACCGCAGCAGCCTAGGCTTCCCTGTCCATCACCAACTCCCAGAGCTTACCCAAACTAACGTCCATCGAGTCGGTGATGGCATCCAACCATCTCATCCTCTGTCGTCCCCTTCTTCTTCCACCCTCAATCTTTCCCAGCACTTCTCATTAGGTGGCCAAAGGATTGGAGTTTCAGCTTCAACATCACTCCTTCCAATGAACACCTAGGACTGATCTCCTTTAGGATGGACTGGTTCGATCTCCTTGCAGTCCAAGGAACTATCAAGAGTCTTCTCCAACACCACAGTTCAAAAGCATCAGTTCTTCCGTGCTCAGCTTTCCTCACAGTCCAACTCTCACATCCATATATGATCACTGGAAAAACCATAGCCTGACTAGATGGACCTTTGTTGACAAAGTAATGTCCTTGATTTCAATATGCTGTATAGGTTGGTCATAATTTTCCTTCAAAAGTGTAAGTGTCTCTTAATTTCATGTCTGTAGCCACCATCTGCAGTCATTTTGGAGCCCAAAAATAAAGTCAGCCACTGTTTCCACTGTTTCCCCATCTATTTCCCATGAAGTGATGGGACCAGATGCCATGATTTAGTTTTCTGAATGTTGAGCTTCAAGCCGACTTTTTCACTCTCCTCTTTCACTTTCATCAAGAGGTTCTTCAGTTCCTCTTCACTTTCTGCCATAAGGGTGGTGTCATCTGCATATCTGAGGTTATTGATATTTCTCCCAGCGATCTTGATTCCAGCTTGTGCTTCATCCAGCCCATCGTTTCTCATGATGTACTCTGCATATAATTTAAATCAGCAGGGTGACAATACACAGCCTTGATGTACTGCTTTCCCTATTTGGAACCAGTCTTTTGTTCTATGTCCAGTTCTAACTGTTGCTTCTTGACCTGCATATAGATTTCTCAAGAGACAGGTCAATTGGTCCGGTACTCCCATCTCTTTGAGAATTTTCCATAGTTTACTTTGATCAGCACAGTCAAAGGCTTTGGCAAAGGTAAAAACAGAAATAGATGTTTTTCTGCAACTCCCTTGTTTTTTCGATGATCCAGCGGATGTTGTCAATTTGATCTCTGGTGCCTCTGCCTTTTCTAAAACCAGCTTGAACACCTGTAATTTCACCTTTCACATATTGTTGAAGCCTGTCTTGAAGAATTTTGAGCATTACTTTAGTAGCGTGTGAGATGCAATCTCAAAAATGACAGAATGATCTCTGTTCGTTTCCAAGGCAAACCATTCTGAAGTTGAATGGTTCTATGAAGACCTACAAGACCTTTTAGAACTAACACCCAAAAAAAATGTCTTTTCATTATAGGGTACTGTAATGCAAATATAGGAAGTAAGTGATACCTGGAGTAACAGGCAAATTTGGCCTTGTAGTAGGGAATGAAGCAAGGCAAAGGCTAATAGAGTTTTCCCAAGAGAATGCACTGGTCATAGCAAACACCCTCTTCCAACACACAAGAGAAGACTCTACACACGGACATCACCAGATGGCCAACACCAATATCAGATTAACTACATTTTTTGCAGCCAATGTTGGAGAAACTATATACAGTCAGCAGAAACAAGACCAGGAGCTGACTGTGGCTCATATCATGAACTCATTATTTCCAAATTCAGACTTAAATTGAAGAAAGTGTGGAAAACCACTAGGCCATTCATATACGACCTCAGTCAAATCCCTTATGACTATACAGTGGAAGTGAGAAATAGACATAAGGGACTATATCTGATAGACAGAGTGCCTGATGAACTATGAACGGAGGTTCATGACATTGTGTAGGAGACAGGGTTCAGGACCATCCCCAAGAAAAGGAAATGCTAAAAAGCAAAATGTCTGTCTGAGGAGGACTTACAGATAGCTCTGTAAAGAAGAGAAGTGAAAAGCAAAGGAGAAAGGGAAAGATATATCCATTTGAATGCAGAGTTCCAAAGAATAGCAAGGAGAGATAAGGAAGCCTTCCTCAGGCATCAGTGCAAAGGAATAGAGGAAAACAATAGAATGGGAAAATCTAGATATATCTTCAAGAAAATTAGAGCTATCAAGGCAACATTTCTTGAAAAGATGGGCTCAGTAAAGGACAGAAATGATATGGACCTAACAGAAGAAGGAAACATTAAAGAAGAGGTGGCAAGAAAACACAGGAAAACTGTACAGAAAAGTTCTTCATGACCCAGATAATCACGATGATATGATCACTCACCTAGAGCCAGACATCCTGGAATGTGAAGTCAAGTGGGCCTTAGGAAGCATCACTACAAACAAAGCTAGTGGAGGTGATGAAATTCCATTTGAGCTTTCTCAAATCCTAAAAGATGATGTTGTGAAAGCACTGCACTCAATATGTCAGCAATTTGGAAAACTCAGCCATGGCCACAGGCCTGGAAAAGGTCAGTTTTTCATTCAAATTCCAAAGAAAAGCAATGCCAAAGAATGCTCAGACTACTGATCAATTGCACTCATCTCACACGTTAGTAAAGTTGTTACATATTTGTATGTAAAATTACATCATATTGAATATGTATAAGTATTATAAAATATTGTGTATATATACCGACACCGTAGTTAAAGTGTACAGAGACTGGGAAAGATGAAACAAAACTATTTTTTCTTCACAGATGGTATGTTTTTCTATGTGGAAATTCAAAGGAACTGACAAAAAGTACTACAACCAACAAGGAATTAGAGCAAGGTCACAGTGTACAAGATTAAAGTAAAAAGTCAATAACTTGCATTGACTGGTGAATTCTTTACCACTGAGATATCTGGGAGGCCTGGACAACTGCATACAAAATGTGAATCTAGACGCAGATCTTATATCCTCCATGAAAATTAATTCAAAATGGATCACAGACATACATGTAAGACCAAAACTATAAAACAGAAAATAACATAGGAAAAAAATTGACATGAACTTATGTTTAGTAATGAGATTTTAGATACAACACCAAAGGCACAATCCATTGAATTGATAACTGACCAGCTTGATTTCATCAACATAACAAGTTCTGTTCTACAAAAGATTCTTTCAAGAGCACTGAACTTTTAGGGGGGCAGTGGAAAGCTTTAAGGATAGTACTAAAATGGTCAATATGTGTCATTATACATTTGTCAAAACCTATAGAGTTTACACCATGAGTGGACCCTAATGGACTTTTGGTGATAATTATGTGCTATTTGTGATTCATCAATTGTAACAAATGTATCACTATGGTGTGGGATGTTAATAATGGAGGAAATCATACAGATATGGGGAAATAAATATATGATAATTGTGTACTTTCTGGTTTAATTTTGCTGTGAATCTGAAACTGTTCTTAAAAATAAACTCTATATTAAAGTAAAACTTAAAAAAATCAGTAATTCTTTGCTTATATAAAAACCTTTAGAAGCATTTATATTATTTGAACATAACAATTAGATTTCCATGAATGCAATTATAAAGAGTTATCCTCACAAATGTATTTATAATAGGAAAAATTTAAAATTATGTGAGTACCAAAAGTGGGATATAGGCTATTTTAATTAGCCTTGTACACATATTAACATTACAAGTTAAAAACATTTAATTGCATCAGAAAATAATTTTTATATAATTTTAAGTATAAAAGGTAATATTATACTTTTAAATTGTATAAATTTGTAATTCTTATGTAATACTATTTACTTACTACTTATTCATAGATGGTGTTTCTAGGAATATTATTTTCTTATTTATATTCTATATTAAATGAAAAGCTTGTAATTAACATATGCAGTATTTCTAATTAGAACAAAGTATATTTTAAAATTTGAACATTACTGAACTTTAGCTCAGTTAAGAATGTTTTTTTTTTATGAAAAATTTTGCATACTTCTGAATCTTCTTGGGTTTGCTATCTCTACTTTCCTACATGTTCAAAAAGAGATACCAAGAGAATGTATGTGGAAGGTGTCTGTAAATGAGTGCTGTAATATTTTAAGGAAATGGCCACTCAGTTTCACAATCATCAAAGTTCACTTTATGAAGATAAGTTGAATGTGCTCATTGTCTCCTGCTTTCCTACTTTTCTGGAGTTACTCAGAATTGATGTCATAACTTGGTATTATTAATATTCTTGTTAGCTGTATAATCTGTTTAGATTTTTTAAAGACTGTGTGATCACGGAGTTATATCTTAAAATCATATAAGTCTGAGTCGCCCTATGTATCAAATGGTTAAACTGCTGATTGGAAGAAATATTCCTTATCAAGCTATCACAACACAAGCCAAGAATTTAAATGTGACATACATAGTTCTCTTAAAAAAATTTGTGAACTTTTCAATATCACATGACTGAAAGGTATAAAATATACAAGGAGAAGGGAATGGCAAACCACTTCAGTATTTTTGCCTTGAGAACCCCATGAACAGTATGAGAAGGAAAAAAGATAAAACACTAAAAAATGAACGCCCCAGGTCAGTAGGTACCCAATATGCTACTGGAGATCAGTGGAGAAATAACTTCAGAAAGTATGTAGTGAGGGAGCCAAAGCAAAAACAACACCCAGTTGTGGATGTGACTGGTGAAGAAACCAAGGTCCAATGCTGTAAAGAGCAATATTGCATAGGAACCTGGAATGTTAGTTCCATGAATCAAGGCAAATTGGAAGTGGTCAAACAAGAGGTGGCAAGAGTGAACATCAACATTTTAGGAATCAGCAAAACAAAATGGGCTGGAATGGGTGAATTTAACTCAGATGACCTTCATATCTACTACTGTGGGCAAGAATATGTTAGAAGAAATGGAGTACCCATCATCATCATAGTCAGTAAAACTCTGGCATGCAGTACTTGGATGCAATCTCAAAAGCAACAGAATGATCTCCGTTTGTTTCCAAGGAAAACCATTCAATATCAAAATAATTCAACCCTATGACCCAACCAGTAATACTGAAAAAGTTGAAGTTGAACTGTTCTATGAAGATCTACAAGAACTTTTAGAATTAACACCCAAAAAAGATGTCCTTTTCATTACAGGGGACTGGAATGTAAAAGTAGGAAGTGAAGAAAACCTAGAGCAACAGGCAAATTTGGCTTTGGAGCACGGAATGAAGGAGGGCAAAGGCTAATAGAATTTTGTCCACAGAATGCACTATCATAGCAAACATCCTCTTCCCACAACACAAGAGAAGACTCTACACATGGACGTCACCAGAGGGTCAACAACAAAATCAGATTGATTATATTTTTGAAGACAAAGATGGAGCAGCTTTATCAAAAACAAGACCAGGAGCTGACTGTGGCTCAGATGATGCCAATTTCAGACTTAAATTGAAGAAAGTAGGCAAAATTACTACAGCATTCAGTTATGACGTAAATCAAATCCTTATGATTATACAGTGGATGTGAGAAATAGATTTAAAGGACTAGATCTGATAGAGTGACTGATGAAACATGGACGGAGGTTCACTACATTGTACAGGATACAGGGACCAAGACCTTCCCCAAGAAAAAGAAATGCAAAAAAGAAAAATGGCTGTCTGAGGAGGTCTTACAAATAATGATGAAAAGAAGAGAAGCCAAAAGCAAAAGAGAAAAGGAAAGATATACCCATTTGAATGCAGAGATCCAAACAATAAAAAGGCGAGATAAGAAACCCTTCCTCAGCAATCAATGCAAAGGAATAGAGGAAAACAATAGAGTGGGAGACACTAGAGATCTATTCAAGAAAATTAGAGATGCCAAAGGAGCATTTCATGCAATGATTGGCTCAATAAAGGACAGAAATGGTATGGACCTAACAGAAGCAGAAGTTATTAAGAAGAAGTGGAAAGAATACAGAGAAGAACTATACAAAATGATCTTCACGACCCAGACAATCATGATTTTGTGATTACTCACCGAGAGACAGACATCCTGGAATGCAAAGTCAAGTGGGCCTTAGGAAACATCACTATGAACAAAGCTAGTGGAGGTGATGGAATTCCTGTTGAGCTATTTCAAATCTTAGAGGATGATGCGGTTAAAGTGCTGCAGTCAATATGCCAGCAAATTTGGAAAACTAAGCAGTGGCCACAGGACTGGAAAAAGGTCAGTTTTCATTCCAATACCAAAAAAAAGACAATGCCAAAGAATGCTCAAACTACTGCACAGCTGCACAACTACACTCGTCTCACACGGTAGTAAAGTCATGCTCAAAATTCTCCAAGCCAGGCTTCAGCAATACATGAATTGTGAGCTCCAGATGTTCAAGCTGGTTTTAGAAAAGGGAGAGTTCAGTTCAGTTCAGTCGCTCAGTCGTGTCCGACTCTCTGCGAACCCATGAATCACAGCATGCCAGGCCTCCCTGTCCATCACCAACTCCCGGAGTTCACTCAAACTCATGTCCACAGAGTCAGTGATGCCATCCAGCCATCTCATTCTCTGTCATCCCCTTCTCCTCCCGCCCCCAACCTTTCCCAGCATCAGAGTTTTTTCCAGTGAGTTAACTCGTCGCATGAGGTGGTCAAAGTATTGCAGTTTCAGCTTTAGCATCAGTCCTTCCAATGAACACCCAGGATTGATCTCCCTTAGAATGGACTGGTTAGATCTTCTTGCAGTCCAAGGGACTCTCAAGAGTCTTCTCCAACACCTCAGTTCAAAAGCATCAATTCTTTGGCCATCAGCTTTCTTCACAGTCCAACTCTCACATACATAACCAGAGATCAAATTGCCAACATCTGCTGGATCATCACAAAAGGAAAAGCATTCCAGAAAAGCATTTACTTCTGCTTTATTGACTATGCCAAAAAATTTGTGTGGATCACAATAAACTGTGGAAAATTCTGAAAGAGATGGGAATACCAGACCACCTGCCCTGCCTCTTGAGAAACCTGTATGCAGGTCAGGAAGCAACAGTGAGAACTGGACATGGAACAACAGACTGGTTTCAAGTAGGAAAAGAAGTATGTCAAGGCTGTATATTGACACCCTGCTTATTTAACTTATATGCAGAGTACATCATGAGAAATGCTGGGCTGGAGGAAGCACAAGCTAGAATCAAAATTGCCAGGAGAAACATCAACAACTTCAGATATGTAGATGACACCACCCTTATGGCAGAAAGCGAAGAAGAACTAGAGAGCCTCATGATAAAAGTGAAAGAGGAGAGTGAAAATGTTGACTTAAAGCTCAACATTCAGAGAACTAAGATGGTGGCAGCTGTTCCTATCACTTCATGGAAAATAAATGGGGAAACAATGGAAACAGTGACACACTTTATTTTTGGGGGCTCCAGAATCACTTCAGATGGTGACTGCAGCCATGAAATTAAAAGACACTCCTTGGAAGGAAAGTTATGGCCAACCTAGACAGCATATTAAAAAGCAGAGACATTACTTCGCCAAGAAAGGTCCATCTAGTCAAGGCTATAGTTTTTCCAGTAGTCATGGATGGATGTGAGAGTTGGACTACTATCGGGGACCGGACTCGATATGGCCCAGGGTATCCTCGGGATGAACGGCGTTGGCGTCAGAGAGAGAGAGAGAGACAGGGGCTGATGATTCCTTGGTTTATGCTGGAAACCAATAAAACCCCAGCACGGGGTTTGCTCTGTTTACGTAGGCCGCAGGCGCCCTCTCGAATCACTGGAGGTAGCCCACCAGGGCACCCCCTCGAGTGGGTCTTAGAAGCCCAGGCAGATAAGTAAACTCAGAGGGCCCAACGCTCCAAGGATCTCAACCAGAAAAAAGGAGAATAGAGAAAAGGACGGAAAAAGAGAAAGAACGACACGGGGAGACCAAGCTTCAGTGAGCAAGGCCCAAAACTTTATTTTCCAGTGCTGTTTTTATACCCTAAGTTGTGCACATAAAAAATAGAGAAAGAGAGGTATAGAGTCACGCCAAAATCACGCGGGGTCAGCAGTCTTGACCCTTATCAGGATCAGGGCTCATTTTTGTATGTCTCGTGATATACAAAAGTTTTGGGTGGTTTACATCATCTTCTGGCTAGGTGGCCTGCTAACAGTTTATGGCCCTCTCTCCTAATAAAGGTTAGTTAGCTAGAAAAAGTCTTATATTCTTTTAAGATGATTTTCCTAAAGTCAGGTGCTAGACATGACAAATTTACATTCCTATAAGGCACAGGTGTAGTGAGCTACAAGAAAGGAATTTATTAACTTAAGATCTGATGTGGTTAAATCAAAGGCTACTACTTATTTTCTCTATATGTGATTAACATATTTCCAAGGATACAATAGATAGAGGAAAGTTTGCAGCAAGCATTGATTCAACAGTGAAATCTTTTTTAGTACTGTTCTAATGATTTTAACTTCTTCAACAGATTCCTGTATTTTAGAATATTAGGCTTTCTGTCCTTGCATGGCTGGGAGGCTATAAACAGTCACACTCATAGTTGTAAGAGCCCAGACAAACTTGTCATGCAAGTTAGAAAGCTATCAGAGGGGCTTGGATTGGAACACTCCTATTAAGCCAAGGAGAACTTTTTAACTACAGCTCTGAATTAATGTTTTCAGAGAAAGTGGTTGGGGGAAAGCCCCCGTAAGTATTAGAGGACTTGATAAGAGGTGTAAGATAATAAGGCAGTCAGACTCCAGTTTTCTTTGGGGTAGATGCTCAGGTAAGTCCAGGGGGTTCCTCGAGTCCTGATTAGCCTTTGCCCGTCATGCCTCTTCCCCAATTGACCTTTGCCACGGGTAGGATTTCCCTCGCTGGCTCCCGGCAGACTACAAAGAAAGCTGAGCGCTGAAGAAATGATGCTTTTGAACTGTGTTGTTGGAGAAGACTCTTGAGAGTCCCTTGGACTTCAAGGAGATCCAACTAGTCTATCTTAAGGAATATCAGTCCTGATTGTTCATTCAGAGGACTAACGTTGAAGTTGAAACTCCAATACTTTGGCCACCTGATGAATAACTGAGTCATTTGAAAAGACCCTGATGGTGGGAAAGATTGAATGTGGGAGGAGAAGCGGACGACAGAAGATGAGATTGTTGGATGGCATCACTGATTCAATGGACATGAGTTTCGGTGGACTCCATGAATTGGTAATGGACAGAGAGGGTGGCATGCTGCAATCCATGTGGTCGCAAAGAGTCAAACATGACTGAGAGACTGAACTGAACTGTACTTAAGCACCTTTATTTGTCATTAGTTACTTCTGCACAAACCACATTGTTCCTAGTTTTTAGTTTCTCCTTTCAGAAATATTTATTTATATGGTGAATTAACAAATTCAAAGAGATAAACGTTCATGTCTTTCCTACAAAAAGTGATAGCACACTATATAAAATATCCAATACTTTTTATTTTTTCACCAATGATAAATATTTTGAGTATATCAGTATGTAACAAGATTCTTTAAGTTTGCTTCAGTGTAAGATACCGAATATCCTCATATTACTGGATTCTTGTTCAAAATAATTGAATTTGTAGCTAGAATTTTGGTGTTATAAACAATACTATATTACTTTTATATATGTCATTTACAATTGTGTACATATATCTCTTAGACAAGTTTTATTTTAAATTTTTCAGGAGAGTGAAGGAGTTATTATTACTGATAATTTTAGAAATGTTGTTACTGAATATTCTTTTTTTTTACACTTTACTACATAGTTTTCTATAGAAATTGTTCCAAAATATGTTCCTACCTGCTACTTATAGTGTTTACTCTACACTTTTTCTTGCACATTTCTTGTAATAGCATATTGTTAAATTTTAGGGTCTCTATCAAACTAACCAGAGAAAAATGGCATACCAAGATCATTTCTCTTACAGTTCATATCTTTGCACATTTTTCTGTTGGATATTTTACAAATAAATTTGTATGAGTACATTATGAATTAGAGAAACTATGACTTTTTATATAATAGTGTCAATATTTTTTTAATTAGTCTTGTTTTTCCGTTTGGTTTATGATACATATTTTTTTGCAGTTTTATATCTATAATATAAATTAATCAAAATTTTATCTTATATGTTATTGATTTGAGTCTAATTATACAATTGAAACTATAGTATGTTAGGCTTCAATTTTTATTATTTCATACAATTGTTTTATTATCATTTTTCTTTAAGTTAAGAGATTTGCATAAAATTTTCTTTTGTTTCAAATGTTTCTTGACTGTACAAACATGTTTATATTAAAGGAAACGCATTTTTTTGTCCTGATTCGGATGCTAATTTTATTGCACTCCAGGAGTTTATATTTATTTTTTCCAGTTATAAGTTTCATTTTTGTTTCCATTGATCCCTGTTGGTGTACAAGTACTATAATGGCTTTCTTTAAAGTATTCCTGGGAGTTGTAATCTTCCCATAGTTTATTAAGTGTATATGTTAACATTTTACATTTTTTGGAACCATATAAATGGTATTTATTTTACTAAATATCTTAAGTATGTGTTGATTACATATATAAATAGTATTGATTTCTATTAATTTTGTGCATTATCTAATTTATTTATTGTTTGAAATGAGTTTTCAGGTTTCTTTTTCTATTAGTTTTTTTTAGTAAAATATATGTCATGTGTAAATAGTCATACATTTACTTCCTCCTTTCCAGTATGTGTATTTTAATTTTATTATTCTGTTTATTTGGGAAATACCCTAGCACAGTGTTTGATAATAGGAATGATGAGTGATTTTTTTTTCAGTAGTCTTCACTATAGCACATAAACATTAAATTGTTATTCCATTACACTTAATGGTGAAGTTTGGCTGAGTATTAAATTTTATCATGTAAGATATCAAAGGATAACTCTTTTGCTTGATGCAGGGAAAGAAAGCCCAACTATAAGCATATTAATGTTCAAGCAAAAGATAGACAAATAAATATAAATCAAATTTAATATCTTCTGATTATTAAAATATCATAAACAGAGAAAAGGTGAGTTATAGATTGGATGAAGACAAGGGTTTCTATCTAGAATATATTATAGACAAATCAGGAAGAACAGATAACTAAATTAAAAAGAATGAGCAGGACATTTGATCTGATGTTTCAAAGAAGAGCATGTTCAAGTGATGAGAAAAATATCTGACAGGGTGCCTAATCTCAGTCATCAGGAAAACACAAATTAAAAAAATAGATTAATAAGACAGTAAAATATATTGATACTAAATATTGACAGTAGTGAAAAACCATGTTTTGACACAGTCATGAACAAATGAATGTTCATATTATATTGGAAGGAGTTTAACTGATGAATAAACTGATAATCTGGAAAACTAAGTGAATCTAATAAATTAAATGTATCCTTGAGTATATACAATCATATGAGTCAACAATTTCATTCCTAGTTAAACAATGAAGAAATCTATATTTCCATGCAACAGAATACATGTACAAGAATGTTCAAGGCTGCAGTATTTAGAGTAACATGTAATGAAAATTATCCAAATGGCTGTCAACAATAGAACAAATAAATACATTACCATGCAAGGTCACTTCAGTTGTGTCTGGCTCTTTGCAACCCCATGGACTGTAGCCCACCAGTTTTCTCTGTCCATGGTATTCTCCAGCCAAGAAGACTGGAGTTGGTTGCCATTTCCTCCTCCAGGGGTTCTTCTAAACTCAGGGATCAAACCTGTGTCTCTTATGTCTCCTGCATTGGCAGGTGGGTTCCTTGTTACTAGTGCCACCTGGGAAGCCCAGAGTTCCATTCCATTCCATTCCGTCGCTCAGTCGTGTCCGACTCTTTGCGACCCCGTGGACTGTAGCTACCAGGCTTCTCCGTCCATGGGATTCTCCAGGCAAGAATACTGGAGTGGGTTACCATTTCCTTCTCCAGGGGATCTTCCTGACCCAGGGATCGAACCCGGGTCTCCCGCATTGGAGGCAGACGCTTTAACCTCTGAGCCACCAGGGAAGCCCGGGAAGCCCAGAGTTACTGATAGAAATAATGAGTTCAGTTCAGTTCAGTCGCTCAGTCGTGTCCGACTCCTCGCAACCCCATGAATCACAGCACGCCAGGCCTCCCTGTCCATCACCAACTCCTGGAGTTCACTCAAACTCATGTCCATCGAGTCGGTGATGCCATCCAGGTATAAAATTAAATGAATTGGAATATCTTATAAAAATAAGTACAAATCTCACATTGTTGAGATAGAGTGCCAGACAAACAATACTATGTATATACTACTTGAGTCCATTTATGCAAATTTAAAATAAGTGGACTCCACAGTAATGGAGAGATAAAAAAAAAAAAAAAGCATTAATGACTGGAAAGTGGTATATGGATCCAGATAAAAATTGTGTAAGTGTTCACAAGGTGATAATTTTGCGTCAGGAAACCTTCTGTATATGTTGTAATCTCAATACTGAGATTATAATAACCTGGAGCAATTTATTCTAGTTTTGATGTACCTTTTAATATTAGATTTATGTTTGAAAAATATTGTGAGCTGTCTAATTCAATAATTGTCTCATTTTTAAAATTTTGTGCTTTTCTCTATTACAGTCTCTAAAATTTATATATGATGTCTTTAACTTGTCTTTTTTTTCCTCTAAAATTATTTTAAATTCTTTGTTTTCTATTAATGCTTTCCTTGAGTCCATCTTTTAGCATCTTTTTTCCAGCATTTCGTACTGATCATTTCCCTATATAATTTCATATTAATTTAAGCAGTTAATTTTCCATTTTTTTCCTCAGTTCTACTTGATTCTACTGCATATATATATATATATGTATATATTGTGATGGTTTTTCCTAACTGATTTGTTGTTTTATTTACATATGTGACTGATGCACCACTATATCATTACTAAACTTGAGACAATGTTTTGATGTCATATAATTTTTCTTTACTGTGTTCTGTTGATGAGTTTTTCTGTACTTTGCCCCTTACTTCATTTTGATGTTGTTATGTAGATGCTATTTTAGTAGTTTTTTAAACATTATTTTTAAAACAAAGGGACTTTTCAGGATCCAAATCTTTGAAGTTGAAAGAAAGGAGAAATCCAGACTAATATTGTAGGCTGTAGAATTTTAATAAAGCAATCTGCTTTCAATTCGTATTTTGCTTTCTGAAATGCTACCATGTTCTCCTCACAGGTAAAAAAAGTAATAAGTAAATAAGTTCTGATGCCAGTGTACTACCAGGCCATAGATACATTTTTATTACTATATATTTTTCATTCCATGCACTTTTGAGCATCCTGTTATAAACAGATTCATGGTTTTAATCTCATGTTGGGGCTTTCAATTTTAGGGAGAACATTTATGCTGGATTCTTCACCACTTATTTTTCTGTCTGAAATGTATGTCATGTCAAGTCCTTCCTACATAACACCTCTCAACTGTGCCCATCTGTACCCTTACTTGATGTGTAAGAAGTTTCAACTTCTCTTGTATTCTAAAAATAGGAGTATGCTGTTTTCTTCTTTATTCTTAAAGAATTATCAGTAGTTGAAAGTGTAAACAATGAATTTAAAAGAATGTGCAAACCCATAAATCTAAAGTTTCTGTTTTAAATTAGTTAGAAATTCTTGCTGAATTCTACATTATCATCTATCAATGAATAACTATTAAAATGATTCCTTCAATTGCACACCACAAATGGATTATAGACTGTATTTTATCTATCTATATACATCTATCAGCCTATCTATATACATACACACAGACAGACTAACTGTGCTATGGTATTTGCAAAATATATGCCATGGTAAACCATCATATTTCTATGTGTTTGATGAAAAATTGTATTTCTCTCAAGGGGAGGTAAAGGAGATTTATATCACTAATTTATATTACTCTATAGATATATGTTATGTAATCATTACTGGTTGGAGAAGGAAATGGCAACCCACTCCAGTGTTCTTGCCTGGAGAATCCCAGGGACGGGGGAGCCTGGTGGGCTTCCATCTATGGGGTCACACAGAGTCAGACACGACTGAAGTGACTTAGCAGCAGCAATCATTACTGGAATATGTTTTAGCAAATGAAACACATTAAGATTATCAAATCCTAAAAGATAACTAAGAGGGAACAGGCAACTTTGAATATTAATATTATGTAGCAATTTGTATTAAAAATAAGCAAAAATGACTAAATGTAGTATTCCACCTTATCCATAAAGTTTCTTTATTTTTCTAAGTACATAGTCTGAAATTCACAAATTTATTTTCTTTAAAAATAAGGGATTGAAATATGAAAATACATTGGATTAAAGTTAAGATAATGCCTTAGAGAAAAGAAGGCATTTTCAGTCCCCAGCGCATATGTTCTAAACACTGAATCTTTCTAAATTCCATATATATGCGTTAGTATATTGTATTGGTGTTTTTCTTTCTGGCTTACTTCACTCTGTATAATAGGCTCTAGTTTCATCCACCTCACTTGAACTGGTTCAAATGCATTCTTTTTAATGCCTGAGTAATACTCCATTGTGTATATGTACCAAAGCTTTCTTATCCATTCATCTGCAGGTGGACATCTAGGTTGCTTCCGTGTCCTGGCTATTATAAACAGTGCTGCAATGAACATTGGAGTACATGTGTCTCTTTCAATTCTGGTTTCCTCAGTGTGTATGCCCAGGAGTGCGATTGCTGGATCATATGACAGTTGTATTTCCTGTTTTTTGAGGAATCTCCACACAGTTCTCCATAGTGGCTGTACTAGTATGCATTCCCATCAACAGTGTAAGAGGGTTCCCTTCTCTCTACACCCTCTTCAGCATTTATTGCATGTAGACTTTTGGATAGCAGCCATTCTGACTGGTGTGAAATGGTATCTCATTGTGGTTTTGATTTGCATTTCTCTGATTATGAGGGATGTTGAGCAATTTTTCATATGTTTGTTAGCCATCTTTATGTCTTCTTTGGAGAAATGTCTGTTTAGTTCTTTGGCCCATTTTTTGATTGTGTCGTTTATTTTTTCCTGGAATTGAGCTGCAGGAGCTGCTTGTATATCTTGGAGATTAATACTTTATGAGTTGCTTCATTTGCTATTATTTTTCTCCCATTCTGAAAGCTTTCTTTTCACCTTGCTTATAGTTTCCTTTGCTGTGCAGAAGCTTTTGATTTTAATTAGGTCCCATTTGTTTATTTTTGCTTTTATTTCCAATATTCTGGGAGGTGGGTCTTGGAGGATCCTGCTGTGATTTATGTCAGAGAGTGTGTTGCCTACATTCTCCTCTAGGAGATTTATAATTTCTGGTCTTACCAATACAATATAATAACGCATATATATGGAATTTGTGCTAAGTGCTAAGTCACTTCAGTCGTGTCCGACTATGTGTGACACCATAGATGGAAGCCCACCAGGCTCCCCCATCCCTGGGATTCTCCAGGCAAGAACACTGGAGTGGGTTATCATTTCCTTCTCCATTGCGTGAAAGTGAAAAGTGAAAGTGAAGTCGCCCAGTGGTGTCCGACCCATAGCGACCCCACGGACTGCAGCCTACAAGGCTCCTCCATCCATGGGATTTTCCAGGCAAGAGTACTGGAGTGGCTTGCCATTGCCTTCTCCGATATATGGAATTTAGAAAGATATAAATGATAACCCTGTATATGAGACAGCAAAAGAGACACAGATGTATAAAACAGTCTTTGGGACTCTGTGGGAAAGAGTGAGGGTGGGATGGTTTGGGAGAATGGCATTGAAACATGTATATTATCATATGTGAAACGAATCGCCAGTTCAGGGTCGACGCATGTTACAGGATGCTCAGGGCTGGTATGTGGGGATGACCCAGAGGGAGGATAAGGGGAGAAGGGAGGTGGGAGGAGGGTTCGGAAGGAGGAACTCATGTACACCTGGGGCGGATTCATGTCAATGTATGACAAACCAACCAATATAATATTGTAAAATAATTAGCTTCCAATAAAAATTTAAAAAAAGAAAAAAATAAATAAAAAAACAAATATCTGAATGCAAAATTTTAAAAAAAGTGACTATAAAATATTTAAAAAAATAAACGCTGCAGATGCTTTTATCTATGCCATTTTGTGTACTAACACAATTAAATTAAAATTGGCATGTGTGTGTGTGTGGGGAGTGTAGGTTTGGTGCAAAACTTATTTGAATATACCACTACCACTCACATTTTTTCTTTACTTGCAACATGGCTTTTACAAATAGCTGACAAAAGAAGAGAAGCAAAAGTCAAACAAGAAAAGGAAAGATAGATACACCCATTTGAATGCAGAGTTCCAAAGAATAGCAAAGAGAGATAAGAAAGCCTTCCTCAGTGATCAATGCAAAGAAATAAAGGAAAGCAATAGAATCGGAAAGATTAGAGATCTCTTCAAGAAAATTAGGGATACCAAGGTAACATATCATACAAAGATGGACACAATAAAGGACAGGAATATTATAGACATAAAAGAAGCAGAAGATATTTAAAAGAGGTGGCAAGAATACACAGAAAAACTATACAAAAAAGATCTTCATGACCCAGATAATCACAACGGTGTGATCACTCACCTAGAGCCAGGTATCTTGGAATGTGAAGTCAAGTGGGCCTTAGGAAGCATCATTATGAATAAAGCTAGTGGAGGTGATGGAATTCCAGTTGAGCTATTTCAAATCCTAAAAGATGATGCTGTGAAAGTGCTACACCTCAGTATGCCAGCAAAGCTTGAAAACTCAGCAGTGGCCACAGGACTGGAAATGATCAGCTTTCATTCCAATCCCAAAGAAAGGCATTGCCAAAGAATATTCAAACTACTTCACAACTGCATTCATCTCACAAACTAGCAAAGAATTGCTCAAGATTCTCTAAGACAGGCTTCTACAGGATGTGAACCACAAACTTTCCGTTGTTCAACATGGTTTTAGAAATGGCAGAGGAAGAAGAGATCAAATTGCCAACATACATTGGATCATCGAAAAAAGCAAGAGAATTCCAGAAAAAACATCTACTTCTGTTTTATCGACTATTCCAAAGCCTTTGACTGTGTGGGCCACAACAAACTGTGGAAAATTCTGCAAAACACGGGAATCCTGAACCACCTGATCTGCCTCCTGAGAAATCTATTGGCATGTCAAGAAACAGAAATTAGACTGGACCTGGAACAGCAGACTGCTTCCAAATAGGGAAAGGAGTACCTCAAGGCTGTGTATTGTCATCCTGATTATTTAAACTACATGCAGAGTGTATCATGAGAAATACCAGGCTGAATGAAGCACATGCTTTAATCAAGATTGCCAGGCGGAAAAAAAAAAAAAAAACAAACTCATGGTATGCAGATGACACCAACCTTACGAAGAAAGTGAAGAAGAACTAAAAAGTCTCTTGATGAAAGTGAAAAAGGAGAGTGAAAAAGTTAGCTTAAAGTTCAACATTCAGAAAACTAAGACCATGGCATGCAGTCCAATCACTTCATGGCAAATAGATGGGGAAAGAGTGGAAACAGTGGCTGACTTTACTTTTGGGGGCTCCAAAATGACTGCAGATGGTGACTACAGCCGTGAAATTAAAAGACACTTACTCCTTGGAAGGAAAGATTTGACCAACCTAGATAGCATGTTAAAAAGCAGAGACATTACTTTTTCACAAATGTCTGTCTAGTCAAGGCTATGGTTTTTTCCAGTAGTCATGTATGGATGTGAGAGTTGGACTATAAAGAAAGCTGAACACAGAAGAATTGATGCTTTTGAACTGTGGTGTTGGAGAAGACTCTTGCGAGTCACTTGGACTGCAAGGAGATTCAACCAGTCCATCCTAAAGGAGATCAGTCCTAGGTGTTCATTGGAAGCACTGATGTTGAAGCTGAAACCGCAATACTTTAGCTACCTGATGTGAAGAGCTGACTCATTTGAAAAGACCCTGATGCTGGGAAAGATTGAATGTGGGAGGAGAAGAGGACAACAGAGGATGAAATTGTTGCGTGGCATCATGGACTTGATGGACATCAGTTAGAAGTTGGTAATGGACAGGGAAGCCTGACATGATGCAGGGCATGGGGTAGCAGAGTCAGATACAACTAAGAAATTGAACTGAATATGGCTCTTGCTGTATTTAAGTATCATGTTAGATGCACATTTTTTATGTTGATGATTATCTAGAAGACATCCTTGGTTTTCTTAAACCAAACTTTATTTTCGTTTTAGTTATAACATTTTTATACACCGTGATAGTTAAAGAATTTGGTTTCTGTTACAGGTTTAACTGTGTTTCTCTTCAAATTGATCTGTTGGAGTCCTAATCAACACTTGTTGCTGTTCAGTCTCTCAGTTGTATCTGACACTTTATGACTCTACGGACATCTTGGAATGTGAAGTCAAGTGGGCCTTAGAGAGCATCACTACGAACAAAGCTCGTGGAGGTGATGGAATTCAAATTGAGCTCTTTCAAATCCTGAAAGATGATGCTATGAAAGTGCTGCTCTCAATATGTCAGCAAATTTGGAAAACTCAGCAGTGGCCACAGGACTGGAAAAGTCAGTCTTCATTCCAATCCCAAAGAAAGGCAATACCAAAGAATGCTCAAACTACAACACAGTTTCACTTATCTCACACGCTAGTAAATACATGCTCAAAATTCTTAAAGTCAGTCTTCAGTAATATGTGAACCGTGAAATCCCAGATGTTCAAGCAGGTTTTAGAAAAGGCAGAGGCACCAGAGTTCAAATTGCCAACATCCGCTGGATCATGGAGAAAGCAAGAGAGTTCCAGATAAACATCTATTTCTACTTCATTGACTATGCCAAATCCTTTGACTGTGTGGATCACAATAAACTGTGGAACATTCTGAAAGAGATGGGAATCCCAGACCACCTGACCTGCCTCTTGAGAAACCTGTATGCAGGTCAGGAAGCAACAGTTAGAACAGGACATGGAATAAAAGACTGGTTCCAAATTGGAAAAGGAGTACGTCAAGGCTATATATTGTCACGCTGCTTATTTAACTTCTATGCAGAGTACATCATGAGGAACACTGGGCTGGAAGAAGCACAAGCTGGAATCAAGATTTCTGGGAGAAATATCAATAACCTCAGATATGCAGATAACGCCACCCTTACGGTAGAAAGTGAAGAGGAACTCAAAGGCCTCTTGATGAAAGTGAAAGAGGAGAGTGAAAAGGTTGGCTTGAAGCTCAACATTCAGAAAACAAAGATCATGGCATCTGGTCCCATCACTTCATGGGAAATAGATGGAAAAACAGTGGAAACAGTGTCAGACTTTATTTTTTTGGGCTCCAAAATCACTTCAGATGCTGATTGCAGCCATGAAATTAAACAACGCTTACTCCTTGGAAGGAAAGTTATGACCAACCTAGATAGTATATTAAAAAGCAGAGACATTACTTTGCCAACCAAGGTTCCTCTAGTCAAGGCTATGGTTTTTCCAGTGTTTATGTAAGGATGTGAGAGTTGGACTGTGAAGAAAGCTGATCACTGAAGACCTGATGATTTTGAACTGTGGTGTTGGAGAAGACTCTTGAGAATCCCTTGTACTGCAAGGAGATCCAACCAGTCCATTATGGAGGAGATTAATCCTGGGTGTTCATTGGAAGGACTGATGCTAAAGCCGGAACTGCAATACTTTGGCCACCACATGCGACGAGTTGACTCACTGGAAAAGACTCTGATGCTGGGAGGGATTGGGGGCAGGAGAAGAAGGGGACGACAGAAAATAAGATGGCTGGATGGCATCACCGACTCGATGGACATGAGTTTGTGTGAACTCCGGGAGTTGGTGATTGACAGGGAGGCCTGGCATGCTTGATTCATGGGGTCGCAACAAGTCAGACACGACTGAGCGATTGAACTGAACTGAACTACAGCACATCAGGCATCACTATCCTCCACTATGTCCTGGAATTTGCTCAAACTCATGTCCTTTGAGTCAGTGATGTCATCCAATCACTTCATACTCCATCATCCCCTTCTCTTCCTGCCTTCAATCTTTCTTAAAATCAGGGTCTTTTCCAATGAGTCAGGTATTTACATCAGGTGGCCAAAGTATTGGAGCTTCAATGTCAGCATCAGTCCTTCCAATGAATGCTCAGGTTTGATTTCCTTTAGAATTAAAAGGCTTAAATAACTAAATAAAATGCTTGACCTTTCTCTCCAAGGATCTCTCAAGTGTCTTCTCCAGCACTACAATTTGAAAGCATCAGTTTCTTGGTTCAGTCACTCAGTTATACCTGACTCGTTGCAATTCCACTGTAGCAGGCCTCCATGTCCATCACCATGCCTACCTGTCCATCACCAACTCCCCGAATTTACCCAAACTCAGAACTCTCAAGAGTCTTCTAAAAAACCACAGTTCAAAATCATCAATTCTTCAGTCGTCAGCTTTCTTTATAGTCCAACTCACATCCATATATGACTACTGGAAAAACCATAGCTTTGACTAGATGGACCTTTGCTGGTAAAGTAATTATCTGCTTTTTATTGTGCTATTTTGGTCATAGTTTTATTCCGAGGAGCAAGTGTCTTTTAATTTTATGGCTGTAGTCACCATCCACAGTGATTTTGGAGCCACCCAAAATAAAGTCTCTTACTGTTTCCATTGTTTCCCCTTCTGTTTGCCATGAAGTGATGGGACCAGATGCCATGATCTTGGCTTTCTGAATGTTAATTTTTAAGCCAACTTTTTCACTCTCCTCTTCCATTTTATCAAAAGGCTCTTCTAGTTCTTCACCTTCTACCATAAGGGTAGTATCATCGGCATATCTGAAATTATTGATATTTCTCCCAGTGATCTTGATTCGAGCTTGTGCTTCATCCAGCCCAGAGTTTCCCATGATGTACTCTGCATATAAGTTAAATAGGCAAGCTGACAATATTCAGCCTTGACATACTCCTTTCCCTATTTGCAACCAGTCTGGTGTTCCATGTCCAGTTCTAACCGTTGCTTCTTGACCTGCATACAGATTTCTCAAGAGTCAGGTCAAGTGGTCTGGTATTTCCACCTCTTTAAGAATTTTCCAGTTCGTTTTGATCCACACAGTCAAAGCTTTAGCATAATCAATAAAGCAAAAATAGATGTTTCTCTGGAACTCTCTTTCTTTTTCAATGATCTAACGGATGTTGACAATTTGATCTCTGATTCCTCTGCCTTTTCTAAATCCACTTGAACATCCAGAAGTTCATGATTCAGGTACTGTTGAAGCCTGGCTTGGAGAATTTTGAGCATTACTTTGGTCGTGTGTGAGATGAGTGCAATTGTGCGGTAGTTTGAGCATTCTTTGGCATTGCCTTTGTTTGGGATTGGAATGAAAACTGAACTTTTACAGTGGCCACTCTTGAGTTTTCAAGCTTTGCTGGCATATTGAGTGCAGCACATTCACAGCATCATTTCTTAGGATTTGAAATAGCTCAACTGGAATTCCATCACCTCCATTAGCTTTGTTCGTAGTGGTGCACCCTAAGGCCCACTTGACTTCACATTCCAGAATGTCTGGCTCTAAGTGAGGGATCACACCATTGTGATTATCTGGGTCATGAATATCTTTTTTGTATAGTTCTTCTGTGTTCTTGCCACTACTTTTTAATATCTTCTGTTTCTATTAGGTCCATACCATTCCTGTACTTTATTGTGCTCATCTTTGCATGAAAAATTTCCTTCTTTTCTCTAATTTTCTTGGGTCTTTAAAATATAATTAAGTTAAAGTGAGTCCTCTAGATTGGTCCATAATTTAATGTGAATAGCAAATTTAGAAAAAGAGGAAATTATGACCCAGATTGTACAGAAAGAAAATCATATGAGGAGAAATGGACAGAGAGAAATTTCAGAAAAATCAAACTTTGTATACACATTGATCTTAAATTTCTGTAAGAATATAGATTCTGTGATGTAAGATACCCAAGGTGCTTCTGTTTTTATGCCAGCCTTAGCAAACTCAGTTTTCAGGTTATGTGCTGATATTCAGTTCAGTTCAGTTCAGTTCAGTCGCTCAGTCGTGTCCGACTCTCCGCGACCCCATGAATCACAGCACGCCAGGCCTCCCTGTCCATCACCAACTCCCGAAGTTCACTCAAACTCATGTCCACAGAGTCGGTGATGCCATCCAGCCATCTCATTCTCCGTCGTCCCCTTCTCCTCCCGCCCCCAAACTTTCCCAGCATCAGAGTCTTTTCCAGTGAGTCAACTCGTCGCATGAGGTGGCCAAAGTATTGCAGTTTCAGCTTTAGCATCAGTCCCTCCAATGAACATCCAGGATTGATCTCCTCTAGAATGGACTGGTTTGATCTCCTTGCAGTACAAGGGACTCTCAAGAGTCTTCTCCAACACCACAGTTCAAAAGCATCGATTCTTCGGCGGTCAGCCTTCTTCACAGTCCAACTCTCACATCCATACATGACCACGGGAAAAACCATTGCCTTGACTAGACGGACCTTGGTTGGCAAAGTAATGTCTCTGCTTTTTAATATACTATCAAGGTTGGTCATAACTTTCCTTCCAAGGAGCAAGCGTCTTTTAATTTCATGGCTGCAATCAGCATCTGCAGTGATTTTGGAGCCCAAAAAAACAAAGTCTGACACTGTTTCCACTGTTTTTCCATCTATTTCCCATGAAGTGATGGGACCAGATGCCATGATCTTTGTTTTCTGAATGTTGAGCTTCAAGCCAACCTTTTCACTCTCCTCTTTCACTTTCATCAAGAGGCTTTTGAGTTCCTCTTCACTTTCTGCCATAAGGGTGGTGTCGTCTGCATATCTGAGGTTATTGATGATTCTCCCAGCAATCTTGATTCCAGCTTGTGCTTCTTCCAGCCCAGCGTTCCTCATGATGTACTCTGCATATAAGTTAAATAAGCAAGGTGACAATATACAACCTTGACGTACACCTTTTCCTATTTGGAACCAGTCTGTTGTTCCATGTCCAGTTCTAACAGTTGCTTCCTGACCTGCATACAGGTTTCTCAAGAGGCAGGTCAGGTGGTCTGGGATTGCCATCTCTTTCAGAATGTTCCACAGTTTATTGTGATCGACACAGTCAAAGGCTTTGGCATAGTCAATAAAGCAGAAATAGATGTTTTTCTGAAACTCTCTTGCTTTCTCCATGATCCAGCGGATGTTGGCAATTTGATCTCTGGTGCCTCTGCCTTTTCTAAATCCTGCTTGAACATCTGGGAGTTCACGGTTTACATACTGCTGAAGCCTGGCTTGGAGAATTTTGAGCATGACTTTACTAGCGTGTGAGATGAGTGCAATTGTGCGGTAGTTTGAGCATTCTTTGGCATTGCCTTTCTTTGGGATTGGAATGAAGACTGACCTCTTCCAGTCCTGTGGCCACTGCTGAGTTTTCCAAATCTGCTGGCATATTGAGTGCAGCACTTTCACAGCATCATCTTTCAAGACTTGAAATAGCTCAACTGGAATTCCATCACCTCCACTAGCTTTGTTCGTAGTGATGCTTTCTAAGGCCCACTTGACTTCACATTCCAAGATGTCTGGCTCTAGGTCAGTGATCACGTTATCGTGACTATCTTGGTCGTGAAGATCTTTTTTGTACAGTTCTTCTGTGTATTCCTGCCACCTCTTCTTAATATCTTCTGCTTCTGTTAGGTCCATACCATTTCTATTACTCTAGATTAAATAAACAAAGGGGTAAATGGACGGTGAATGAAAATGAAGGACAAAAGGCAGGTGTCTTCAAGGGTCTCAGAGGATGAGTTCATGTCACTTCTTTCTAAATTATGACTCTCAATCTGGTGTAATCCTCATTTTCCTGTGACCTGCATCCCCATCCCTGTTAGCCTCCATGTGTGCACGTGTGCTTATTTGCTCAGTCATATCCAACACTTTACAACCCAATGAACAGTACTCTGTCAGACTCTTCTGCCCATGGGATTCTCCAAGCAAGAGAACTGGTGTCGGTAGCCATTCCCTTCTCTAGGGGATCTTCCCAATCCAGGGATCAGACTCAGGTTTTGAACTGGATCCCGCATTGCACTTGGATTCTTACCATCTGCAAAGAAGCCCATGTTAACTTCTGAGTGTCTCCAAATCAGTTTATACTGATTTCAGACTGTAAGCTAAATATATATGGTTTATGTACCCGGAGCAAACATATGAAGTCTCAGTTTTGGTCAAGGGTCTCACTGCCATGCTATTTACGAATGTGGGTATGTGTATTTAAATCTGGTGTTGGGTTACTTGGGCCAGCTGTGGCATTAGAATGATCACAACCCTAATGACTACCCAAAGTTCACTTTCTATATATGTGATACTATAGGAACTTTATTCAAAAGAGACAGAAAAATGAAAGACCATGGACACATTGTCTTAAAGCAATCACTAAAATCAATTGCTTTCTGTTCACCACTCTATATTCCCCAGTTTAATAGTTTTTATAATATTTTTACAACTTTACATCTTCACATAGTAAAATGGAACATGTGTTTTCCTTATTCTTAATTAGTTTCTTATTCATTTAGCTTAAAAGTAAATTAATACCTTACCTAAAATACAGGCTACAATATTAAATTGTTCATCTATTCATGGACATTTTAAAGGATTTTATATTCTAGTTGTCACTGAAATGGACAGATGGAAATTCCTCTTACTGTTTTCAAGATGTGTCTATTAATAACCCATGTTTTCCTACACTGGAAGACTGAGTGCATTTATCCTGTCTGTTTAACCATGATACTAGCTGCATGACCACTCAACAGGAGATAATTCTTGATAAATCCTTTACCATATGTCCATCAAAGAGTGAGCTCTAATTCTCCTAAATTAATTTAGTGGAAGATTATAATTCAGGAACAATTTATAATTTCCTAAATTATATTTAGGAAAAATAAGTGATATATCACATTGCCAACAAAGGTCCATCTAGTCAAAGCTATGGTTTTACCAGTAGTCATGTATGGTTATGAGAGTTGGGCCACAAAGAAAGTTGAGTGATGAAGAACTGATGCATTTGAACTGCGGTGTTGGAGAAGACTCTTCAGAATCCCTTGGATTGCAAAGAGATCAAACCAGTCAATCCTAAAGGAAATCAGTCCTGAATATTCATTGGAAGGACTGATTCTGAAGCTGAAACTCCAATACTTTGGCCACCTGATATGAATAACTGACTCATTTGAGAAGACCCTGATGCTGGGAAAGATTGAAGACAGGAGAAGAAGAGGAAGACAGAGGATGAGATGTTGGATGGCATCTCTGATGCAATGGACATGGGTCTGAGCAAGCTCCAGGTAATGGATCATGGGATCACAAAGAGTCAGACACGACTGAGTGACTGAACTGACTGAAATGCTATATATTAATAACATGTGTCTAGGCTTACCAGGAGACTAAGCATAGAAGAGTAAGCTCTTTAAAATATAATAAATGCACTTTATAAAGTATGTTATATATGTATATATTTAATAACTCTCAGTAGAATAATAATTGAAAAACAAGCTTTATTTGCTAAATTATAACAAATATAAGCTAGTATTTTTGGTGCTGAAATCCATGGGGTTACAAAGAATCGGACACAACTGAACAACTGAACTGAACTGAATATATATAATGGAATATTATTCAACAAAATAATTAAATTCTATCCCTTGCAACAATATGGATAGACCTAGAGAGTAATTTGTTTAGTGAAAGAATTCAGAGAGAGAAGGATAAATGCTTTGCTATTACTTATATGTGAAATCTAAAAATAAAATTTAAACAACAAACAGAAACAAGATCACAGATATAGAGAATAAGCTTTGCCAGGGTGTGAGGGAAAAGGGAAAAGCAAGATAGGGGTATGAAATTAATAGATATGAACTACTATGCATGTAATAGATAATCTAGAAGGAAATATTGTAGGGAACAAGGGATATAGGCATTATTTTATAATACCTTTAAATGGAGCATAATCTGTAAAAACATTGAAGCACTGTATTTTATATCTGAAATGAATATAATAATGTAAATCAACTATACTTCAATTTTCATAAAGCAAAAGTGTTAGTTTCTAAGTCGTGTCTGACTTTTTGATACTCAAGGATCCCGTGTCTATGGAATTCTCCAGGCAAAAATACTGGATTAGGAAACCATTCCCTTCTTCAAGGCATTGTCTTCACCCAGGGATCAAACTTGGGTCTCCAGCATTGCAGGCAGATCTTTACCATCTGAGCCACCAGGAAACCAATTATCATGAAGAATCACATAAATAAATAAAACGAAATCTGGCCAACCTGGGGTAATTTCTTGCTTATAGGGTTTAAAATATATTCCAGAAACCTTCAGTTCCTATCTTCATTAGTATTTCAAATTGGCCAGTTAAATGTAGACACATTCCAAATATTAGCTATAAGCTGTTCAGTCCAGTTCAGTTTAGTCACTCGGTTGTGTCCAAATCTTTGTTATCCGGTGGAATACAGCATGCCAGGCCTCCCTGTCCATCACCAGTCCCCTGAGTTTACCCAAACTCATGTCCATTGAGTTCGTGATGCCATCGAACATTGTATCCTCTGTTGTTCCCTTCTCCTCCACCTTCAAACTTTACCATCATAAGGGACTTTCCAAATGAGTCAGTTCTTTGCATCACGTGGCTAAAGTATTGGACTTTCAGCTTCAACATTAGTTTTTCCAATGAACACTCAGGACTGATCTCCTTTAGGATGGACTGGTTGGACCTCCTTGCAGTCCAAGGGACTCTCAAGAGTCTTCTCCAACACCACAGTTCAAATGCATCAATTCTTTGGCACTCAGCTTCCTTTATAGTCCAACTCTCACATCCATACCTGACCACTGGAAAAACCATAGGCTTGACTAGATGGACCTTTGTTGACAAAGTAATGTCTTTGCTATTTAATATGCTATCTAGGTTGGTCATAACTTTCCTTCCAAGGAGTAAGCATCTTTTAATTTCTTGACTACAGTCACCATCTGCAGTGATTTTGGAGCCTCCTCAAAATAAAGTCTGTTACTGTTTCCAGTGTTTCCCTATCTATTTACTATAAAGTGATGGGACCGGATGCCATGATCTTAGATTTCTCAGTGTTGAACTTTAAGCCATACTTTTCACTCTCCTCTTTCACTTTCATCAAGAGGCTCTTTAGTTCCTCTTCACTTTCTGCCATAAGGGTGGCGACATCTGCATATCTGAGGTTATTGATATTTCTCCTGGCAAACTTCATTCCAGCTTGTGCTTCATTCAGCCCAGTGTTTCTCATGATGTACTCTGCATATAAGTTAAATAAACAGGGTGACAATATACAGCCTTGACATATTCCTTTCCCGATTTGGAACCAGTGTGTTTTTCCATGCCCAGTACTAACTTCTGCTTCCTGACTTGCTTACAGATATCTCAAGAGGCAGGTTAGGTGGTCTGGTATTTCCATCTCTTTCAGAATTTTCCACAGTTTATTGTGATCCACACGGCCAAATGCTTTGGCATAGTCAATGAAGCAGAAATATATGATTTTCTGGAATTCTCTTGCTTTTTTGATGATGCAGCAAATGTTGGCAGTTTGATCTCTGGTTCCTTTGCCTTTTTTAAAACCTGCTTGAACATCTGGAAGCTCACAGTTCATGTATTGCTGAAACCTGGCTTGGAGAATTTTGAGCATTATGTTACTAGCACGTAAGATGAGTGCAATTGTGTCATAGTTTGAACATTCTTTGGCATTGTCACTTTAAATATTAGGAAAATAAAATAATGTAATTAGCATATTACACAAAGATCATCAAAATAAGGTCCAAGGAAACACCTTTGTTGAAAACAACCCAATGGAGTCACTAATGCATTTGATATGTAAATATGAAGTTGATATCTTTTGTTGTTTTGTATCTTTGATCAGATCAATGGGAAAACCAAGAGTAATGAGACTTGTCTAGAATAAATGAGACATTTATTTAAGTATTTATAGGTATATAGAGTATGTTCCTTAAACTCTCTTTTGTTTTCCTATCAGTCATAAAACTCGAAAATCTGGATCTTGAGATGGATACATTTATAATAGTATGCATATAATGGAAAAATGTCAATGACACTATCTTATTTGTTATAACCCTCAAGAAAACCACTCTGACAGTTTCAAGACATCAGAGCTGTAAATCCTGTCTCATGGAGATAAGAGAACCTCCTCATCTTTCCCACTGCCTTTAAGATAATCAGCACTATGTTGAATCATTCATAAAGGGCATGGAGAATATTGGATCAATGATGGATAATTTTTAAGGCAGAATAATTTATGAGTATATTTAGAGATTTATTTTCTTAATTAATACATTCTAACCAAAAGATATCGAGAAAAATAAGATCTTAATATATTGAGTGTTTTTTACCTTTTTTCCTCCAAATTATGAGGAAACTCTCAATGTTGGTAACAATTTGTCTGTTCTCATTTGTCAATTATGCTTTTTCACTAAAATACCTAGAAAGCAATAGGTATTAGCTGTCAGACACATTATTATCATACCCACTAATGTTTATGATTGAGGTTAATATATATCCAGAAGAAAGTTCACATAACCAAATTGCTTTCACGGAACATATTTATCACATGAACACAGAATGAGAAAAAATATTCTTACAAATTGTTAAGAAGTATAAAAATAAGTAAAATAAAACAAGGCAAGAGAAAGACTATGGACTGTGGCAGTCAGTATAGGATCATGTATCACAGCTATTGCTTTTCATCCAGTGGTAACAGTCATGGTGGAGAGTTTGCTTTCTTGTATATACTTTCTTTGGGGGGCAATCTAACTAGATAGGAGGTTACAGAATTATCAGGGACCAGCCTCGATATGGCCCAGGGTATCCTTGGGATGAATGGCATCGGCGTCAGTGAGAGAGAGAGAGAGAAAGAGACAGTGGCTGATGATTCCTTGGTTTACGCTGGAAACAAATAAAACCCCAGCACGGGATTTGCTCTGTTTACGTAGGCCGCAGGCGCCCTCTCGAATCACTGGAGGCACCCCATCAGGGCACCCCCTTGAGTGGGTCTTAGAAGCCCAGGCAGATAAGTAAACTCAGAGGGCCCAGCGCTCCAAGGATCTCAACCAGAAAAAGGAGAATAGAGAAAAGGACGGAAAAAGAGAAAGAACGACACGGGGAGACCAAGCTTCAGTGAGCAAGGCCCAAAACTTTATTTTCCAGTGCTGTTTTTATACCCTAAGTTATGCGCATAAGAAACAGAGAAAGGGAGGTATAGAGTCACGCCAAAATCACTTGGGGTCAGCAGTCTTGACCCTGATCAGGATCAGGGCTTATTTTTGTGTGTCTCCTGATAAAAGTTTTAGTTGGTTTACATCATCTTCTTGCCTGGGGGCCTGCTAACAGTTTATGGCCCTCTCTCCTAACAATAGGTTAGTTAACAAGTAAAAGGCTTATATTCTTTAAAGGTGACTTTCCTAGAGTCAGGTGCTAGACACATAACAAAGTTACATTCCTATAAGGCACCGGTGTAGTGAGCTGCAAGAAAGGAATTTATTAACTTAAGATCTGATGTGGTTAAATCAAAGGCTACTACTTATTTTCTCTATATGTGATTAATATATTTCTAAGGATACAATAGATAGAGGAAACTGCAGCAAGCATTGATTCAACAATGAAATCTTTTTTAGTACTATTCTAATGATTTTAACTTCTTCAACAGATTCCTGTATTTTAGAATATTAGGCTTTCTGTCCTTGCATGGCTGGGAGGCTATAAACAGTAACACTCATAGTTGTAAGAGCCCGGACAAACTTGTCATGCAAGTTATAAACCTATCAGAGGGGCTTGGATTGGAACACTCCTATTAAGCCCAGGAGAACTTTTAAACTACAGCTCTGAATTAATGTTTTCAGAGAAAGTTGGTTGGGGGGAAGCCCCCGTAAGTATTAGAGGACTTGGTAAGAGGCGTAAGATAGTAAGGCAGTCAGACTCCGGTTTTCTTTGGTGTAGATGCTCAGGTAAGTCCAGGGGGTTCCTCGAGTCCTGATTAGCCTTTGCCCGTCAGGCCTCTTCCCCAGTTGACCTTTGCCACGGGTAGGATTTCCCTCGCTGGCTCCCGGCACAGAATATAGGTTATAATATCATTTTGAAATAATATAATAATATATCAATTATGTTCTCATTATGTGAGTTAAAACAGTTATCAAATTATCATAGAATATAAATTATATCCACATAGTCACTTAAATGTCTAAGAGGGCCATGAAATAATTGCATGCCAACATTTAAAGAAACAAGACAAGAATCTGAATCCAAGTACCTTTTAGTGTGGGAAGTTACTAAACCCTCTACTCCCATCAACTACTTTTTCCACAGCAAGAGATTAATAATTTTGTCTTTCACTGCATGTGGTACAAAGTAGAACAGTTACTCTACGAAATTTATAGGCAGCATAGTTGTTTCAATAGTGGATATCTATCTTAAGTGCAATTACATGATTGACCATCTGATCATTTTTTTCTGCCTAAACTTGTGTATTTTACAAGAGACAAGAATAAATTTTCCACCTTCCAGAAACTTCTTGCAACTCAGTTCCTGAATATAAGACAGTAGACAAGAGGTGGGGCAGATATGATCCTTTGTTAAGATATGCTGACTGTAATCTAGGAAACTAGATATGTCAAGATTTAAGAACAAATATGGTGGGATAACTTTTGTGCTTTGATTGTCCATTTTAAAATCTAGTCACAAGCCAGAGAGACATGGACCTCAGGTGGAAAGGCAGGTTATATGAAGAATACTTACCTGGGATTAAGACTTGGAACAGCATTCATAGACCAGAGAGCTTAAAAACAAAGTTCTCAGAAAAATCCAACCAAGGACAGCATTATTGCTTATTGAGGGCACTGAAGCAAATAATGGCTCATTTTCTATAATACAATTGCACCTATTATTTTTTTTTCAGGATCAGCTAGATCTGTTAAAAGAAACTGTATACTGTAGGATTATATCATCCCTTTGGCATTGATACATCCCTTGCCTTGTACTTTAATTTCTTCTGTATATTAAGTGGGGGATGGTCTTTTCAGACACTTTATTCTTACTCCTTGGATGCTTTCCCCAAATACAATAATTTGTGTTTTTATACCACACTCTATGTTAAAACACTTGTATATCTATTGTGCTATAACTAACAAAGGTCAGCTTCCTTTAATGCTATCAGTTTAGTTCAGTTCAGTCACTCAGTCGTGTCCGACTCTTTGCGACCCCATGAATCACAGCATGCCAGGCCTCCCTGTCCATCACCAACTCCCGGAGTTCACTCAGACTCAATGTCCATCGAGTCGGGATGCCATTCAACCGTCTCATTCTCTGTTGTCCCCTTCTCCTCCGGCCCCCAATCCCTCCCACCATCAGAGTCTTTTCCAGAGACTCAACTCATTGCATGAGGTGGCCAAAGTATTGGAGCTTCAGCTTTAGCATCAGTCCTTCAAATGAACACCCTGGACTTATCTCCTTTAGAATGGACTGCTGGGATCTTCTTGCAGTCCAATGGACTCTCAAGAGTCTTCTCCAGCAACACAGTTCAAAAGCATCAATTCTTCGGTGATCAGCTTTCTTCACAGTCCAACTCTCACATCCATACATGACCACTGGAAAAAAGCATAGCCTTGACTAGACGGCCCTTTGTTGGCAAAGTAATGTCTCTGCTTTTTAATATGCTATCTAGCTTGGTAATAACTTTCCTTCCAAGGACTAAGCGTCTTTCGATTTCTTGGCTGCAATCAGCATCCACAGTGATTTTGGAGCCCCAAAAAATAAAGACTGACACTGTTTCCACTGTTTCCCCATCTATTTCCCATGAAGTGATGGGACCAGATGCCATGATCTTTGTTTTCTGAATGTTGAGCTTCAAGCCAACTTTTTCACTCTCCTCTTTATCTTTCATCAAGAGGCTTTGAGTTCCTCTTCACTTTCTGCCATAAGGGTGGTGTCATCTGTATATCTGAGGTTATTGATATTTCTCCCAGAAATCCTGATTCCAGCTTGTGCTTCTTCCTCATGATGTACTCTGCATATAAGTTACATAAGCAGGGTGACAATATACAACCTTAACGTACTCCTTTTCCTATTTGGAACCAGTCTGTTGTTCCATATCCAGTTCTAACTCTTGCTTCCTGACCTGCATACAGGTTTCTCAAGAGGCAGGTCAGGTGGTCTGGTATGCCCATCTCTTTCAGAATGTTCCACAGTTTATTGTGATACACAGTCAAAGGCTTTGGCAGAGTCAATGAAGCAGAAATAGATGTTTTTCTGGAACTCTCTTGCTTTCTCCATGATCCGGCGGATGTTGGCAATTTGATCTCTGGTGCCTCTGCCTTTTCTAAAACCAGCTTGAACATCTGGAAGTTCATGGTTCACATATTGCTGAAGACTGGCTTGGAGAATTTTGAGCATGTCTTTAGTAGAGTGTGAGATGAGTGCAATTGTGCGGTAGTCTGAGCATTCTTTGGCATTACCTTTCTTTGGGATTGGAATGAAGACTGACCTTTTCCAGTCCTGTGGCCACTGCTGAGTTTTCCAAGTTTGCTGGCATACTGAGTGCAGCACTTTCAGAACATCTTCTTTCAGGATTTGAAATAGCTCAACTGGAATTCCATCACCTCCACTAGTTTTGTTCATAGTGATGCTTTCTAAGGCCCACTTGACTTCACATTCCAAGATATCTGGCTCTAGGTCAGTGATCACGCCATCGTTATTATCTTGGTCGTGAAGATCTTTTTTGTACAGTTCTTCTGTGTATTCTTGCCACCTCTTCTTAATATCTTCTGCTTCTGTTAGGTCCATATCATTTATGTCCTTTATCAAGCCCATCTTTGCATGAAATTTTCCCTTGGTATCTCTAATTTTCTTGATAGATAGCACATAAATACAAATAGAGCTGAATGCAAGAGGATGACCACATGATTCTGTTACTGAATAAATTCCAACTGCTTGCTGCTCAAAAATCAATATTCCAGGGAGGTGAATGTGCTAGAAAGGAAATTTGCTTCCAACAAACTGCCATCAATCTAGGGTGATGGTACTCTCAAGGCCCTCCAGAAGCCTCCCAAGACTCTGCTCAGTCATGAAAATGTTTAAAAAGAAAAAAATAAGCAACCTGTTCACCACAAAGATGGGGGATCGAAGTCATCACCATTTCCCACTATATGCAGGCTTATGTGCAGGCTTGCTCACCTCTTGTGATTTTAATTTAGATGTTATCTTGTTCGTGACTCGCTGTTGGATCAGTGGTAAAGAGCTGGGTTTGATCCCTCGGTCAGGAACATTCCCCTGTAGAAGGGAATGGGAACCCATTCCAGTATTCTGGCCTGGAGAAATCCATGGACAGAGGAGACTGGAAAACTACAGTTCATGAGGTTACATAGAGTCATACACAACTGAGCAACCAAGACACACACACACACACACACAAACACACACACACATCTTGTTTACAGTTCATGAAATTTCTGAAGGGAAAGCTAGAGAAGAGATCTGGTCATCTGTTAATTACTTATTCTTCTTTGCTGTTTCTTTGGTGTATAGACAGAACCAACAGATTAAACACATTTTTGGGTGATGAAAAGATTTGAAAGGGCCGAGGATGAGTAGACCATGGGGTGCCTCATTTAAGGTTAGTGATGTGACTAGGGGATCCATAGAGAACTCTTTCCTGCAAGGAGCTCTTTCTTGCCAAAAGCTAATTACAAATCCCTACTTGTGAGAGCATCATTCCATTTCTATGGAATTATGGTTGAAGATCCATCTTCTGTATCATGTATGATGACATGAAGGTGCTCTGTTCTTACAGTGGAGTGTGTCAACTTGTATCATCTCTTTGCTGACAGTTGAAGTTGCACAATTTACATATATCAGGCAGAACAAGCTACAATTATTTTGATGCCAACAAAGATATGGATTATTATGAGCAGTAGTAGGAATCCCAGTCTTTTAGCTGACTGTAACAACTCTTGGTTCAAAGATCTTTCCATTGTTGTAAGAGTTTGAGGTTCTTAAGAAGAGATAAACTGGAAATGTCATATAGCTACATAGTCAATAAACATAAACTTTATGGGAGTAATACTATTCCTTTCATATTTCCTATTCTTTTTCCATATAATATATCTGTCTTGAGGGCCTTTCATTCATTTCTAGCAACAAATAACAGAAATAGGCAATCGGCTTTTATGCTTCTTTCTTGTCATCAATTTTCATACCCCAGGACAAGAATGATATTTCTCACTTTAATACATCGATGTAGAGGCCACAGGTCAAACAAATCAAACTAATAGATTCAGTTAAGCTCATCTAAATAATTGGTTTAAATACTTTTCCTTTAATGATACTATACTATCTAATTTTCCTCCTGCTTCTCTTGGAATTATTTCTGAATCAACTTTAAGATTTTTTTTTTTTCCTTCTAACTAGTGAAAGTCACTCAGTCATTTCTGACTCTTTGCAACCTCATGGAATATACAGTCCATGGAATTCTCTAGGCCAGAACACTGAAGTGGGTAGACTTTCCTTTCTCCAGGGGATCTTCCTAACCCAGGGATCAAGCCCAAGTCTCCTGCATTGTAGGTGGATTCTTTACCAGCTGAACCACAAGGGAAGCCTGATATCTATATGTGTTCTACATCAACATTTAATATGTATATATTTATCTTCAATAGATATACATTTATTTATTTATCAGCATTTAATATACATAATATATTGCTTTATATATCAGCATTTAATAGAATTCTTTCCTGTATTACTTTCTTTCATTCCTTCATCATAAGTTCAATTCCAGAGACTTTTATTGAAATATATATGCTGATGACTCACCTCAATCTTGATGCTCACTTATTTCCTGTGATTTAACAAAGTATACTCAACTTTCACCAATATTGTTACATAGGTACTCAGAAAGTACCCCAACTCAGCATACTCCAAATTGAGTTCATATTGAGTGCCCTTAAATTTCTCCTGCAATATTTCCCATTCACTCCTAGTTTTTAGATCAGAAGAGAAGAGTCATACTGGTTTCGTCCCTTTCCTTCCATATCTTTAATTTTATTCATCATGACTGGCTATTAAATTTATCTCCACATACTTTTCTGATATAGTCACCTTTTCGTCTATGTTTCTAGAGCTACAGGCAGCATAGTCCAATCCTTTACTCACCAGGACAAGGACAGACTATTGAACTTCAAGTCCTCTCCTCTCCACCTCAATGTTCTCTTGGGAGCGAGAAGGTATCTCAAAGACCATGTTGGTTATCAGGCTCTCACTGAGAGTTATTAAATTATACATGATTTTCTATGTTAAATCTTTAATTCTTTTACTGTCTCATAAAGTTGTCTATGGCGTTTTGCTCTTTAACTATCCAAGCTACATCGAACAACCCTCACCTTCAAACTGCATACTTAATAGATGATGGTGTTTCATTTCATTTTTTGCTCTCTGCTTTATCTTGCATGGAAGATTTATACAGGGTGATTTGTTTACTGAAACATTCCCATTTGACCTTGTTCTTTATAACTCTCTGTTATTCTTTATCCTCAGTTTATAGCCCACTTTTCAAGGATGGCTTTTTTTTTTTTTTTTTTTTTTTTTGCCATCTTGAAGAGTAAACGTTTCCCTAGTATGTATTTCCACAGTTGTTATTTTTCTTCATACCATTGACAAAAATTTTCCAGGGCCCATTTAATTCTTTCTAATCTGTAATTATATATTATCTTGTGAGGGAAAAACCTCTGTGTATCATGTTTACCATAGTAATCTTAAAGCCTAGATCAGTTAATGGCACAGTGTGTGTGTGTGTGTGTGTGTGTGCAAGTTATCTGATGTTTCTCAGGGAATTATTGGAGGGAGTTTCTAAACTTTTAAAGCTCCCCAAAAGTTTAAATATAGATTTACTATATTATCCAACGATTCCCCTCATATGTATATTTCTAAAAGAAAATATGGTGGGCAGGGTCAAGATGGTGGAGTAAGAGGACATGGAGTTCACATCTCTTCACAACTAGGGCACCAACCAGGCACTGCAACAAAAGCAATAAAATAAATAGGAATAAATCCACTGAAGAAGACAAAAGACCTGTACCCAGAAAACTATAAAAACACTGATGAAAGAGATTCAGAAAATGATACAAACAGATAAATTCACCTTGTTCTTGAATTTGAAGCATGAATATTGTGAAAATGACTATATTACCCAAAGCAGTTCACAGATTCAATCCAAGCCCTATCAAATTACCAATGGCACTTTTTTTCACAGAATTAGAACAAAAAATTTTATGATTTGTGTGGTAACACAAAAACCTTGAATAACAAAAGCAATCTTGACAAGAAAAAACTGGTCTGTAGGCATCAGGCTCTCTGACTTCAGACTATACTACACAGCTGCAGTTATCAAGAGAGTATGGTACTGGCACTAAAACAGAAATATAGATCAATAGTATAGGAGAGCAAGGCAAGAGATAAACCAATGCACCTATGGTCACATAATCTATGACAAAGGAGGAGAAAATAAACAGTTGAGAAAGTATAATGTCTTTAAAAAGTGGTGTTGACAAAACTGGACAGGTAACTGTAAAAGAATGAATTTAGAACACTACCTTACATCATACACAAAAATAAATTCAAAATGGATTAAAGATCTAAATGTAAGATTGGATACTATAAACTTCTTAGAGAAAAACATAAGAAAAACACTCTTTGACATAAATCACGGCAAGATCTGTGTTGAGCCACCTCCCAGAATATTAAAAATAAAAAACAAAACAAATATAAACAAAGCAAACATAATCAAACTTAAAAGCTTCTGTACGGCAAAGTAAACCATAAACAAAACAAAAAGACAACCATCAGAATGAAATAAAATATTTGCAAAGGAAGCAACTGACAAAAAAAATTAATCTCCAAAATATACAAATAGCACATGCTATTTGTCTCATTTACTTATTTCAAAGAAGCTGACTTATTTCACTCTGAATAGCAGACTCTAGGTCCATCCACATCTCCACAAATGACCCAGTTTCATTCCTTTCTAAGGCTGAGTATATAACATATATTCCATTTTATACCACCTCTTATTTATCTATTCATCTGTTGATGAATATTTTGGTTGCTTCCATGTGAAAAAACCAATCAAAAAAATGGACAGAAGACCTAAATAGGCATTTCCCCAAAGAAACCATGCAGATAGATGGCCAAGAGGCACATGAAAAGATGCTCAACATTACTAAATATTAGAGAAATGCAAATCAAAACTGCAATAACACACCACCTCCAACTGGTCAGAATCTGCCATCAATAAATGATGGAGAGGGTGTGGAGAAAAGGGCAACCTCTTGCGGTGAGAATGTAAATTGATACAGCCACTACAAAGAAGAGTATGGAGGTTCCTTAAAAAAATGAAAATTGAACCTCTATATGACCAAGCAATCCCACTACTGGGCATATGCCCTGAGAAAACTAATTCAAAGAGACACGTGTATCCCAATGTTCATTGCAGCACTGTTTGAAATCACCAGGACATGGAAGCAACCTCAATGTCCATCGACAGATGAATAAATAAATAAGAGGTAGTACATACTTACAACAAAATATTACTCAGCCTTAGAAAAGAATGAAGCTAAGTCATTTGTGGAGATGTGGATGGACCTAGAATCTGTCATTCAGAGTGAAATAAGTCAGAAAGAAAAACATATTATATATTAATGCATAAATATGGAATCTAGGAAAAAGAAAAGGTGAAACTTTTGTAGGGCAGGAATAAAGATGCAGACATAGAGAACGGACATGCAGACATTGGAAGTGGAGGGAATAGTGGGAAAATTAGGAGATTAGGATTGACACATACACACTACCGTGTATAAAATAGACATTCGGAACCTACTGTATAGCACAGGGAGCTCGGCTCAGTGCTCTGTGAAGACATAGGTGGGTAGAATGGGGGTTGCCAGGGAGGTTGAAGAGGCACTTGGTATATGTATATAAGCTGATTCACTTCTTTGTATAGAAGAAACTAACACATTCTAAAGTAATTAAAAAATATTATATACCAAAGTGTGTGCAATTACGTTCACAGCAACATCCATCACAACTCCAAAGTAAAAACAAGTCAAATATCTATCCAATGATGGATAAATAAATATAGTACATCCTTTGAAATAAACATTATTGTTATAAAAGGGCTTCCTAGGTGGTCCGGTGGGTAAAGAATCTGCCTGCAATGCAGGAGACGTGGGTTCAATCCCTGAGTCAGGAAGATCTGCTGTAAGAGAGCATGGCAACTCACCCCAGTATTCTTGCCTGGGAAATCCTATGAACAGAGAAACCTTGTGGGCTACAGTCCATAGGGTCACAAAGAGTAAGACATGACTGAAGTAATGATACACATGCACACATGCACAAGTTACAAAAAAGACTTGAAGTCCTGATATATGTTCAGTACAGATGACCCTTTAAAACACTATCATAAGTGAAAAACAAAAAAAATCTAGTCACAAAAAATCACATACTGTATGAGTCCATTTACATGAAATGTCGAGTAGGGGCAGTACTCTTGCCTGGAAACTCCCACGGAAGGAGGAGCCTGGTAGGCTGGAGTCCATGGGGTCGCTAAGGGTCAGACACAACTGAGCAACTTCACTTGCATTTTTCACTTTCATGCATTGGAGGAGGAAATGGCAACCCACTCCAGTATTCTTGCCTTTAGAATCCCAGGGACCGGGGAGCCTGGCGGGCTGCGGTCTATGGGGTCGCACAGAGTTGGACACGACTGAAGCTACTTAGCAGCAGCATGCCTAGAGGAACTGCAAGGAAAGTATGAGAGCACATGCGAAGGGCACATGGTTTTTCTTAGGGTCGATGAAAATATTCTAAAAATTATTTTAGTAATTGTGAATTGACTTAAAAATAACAGAGTTATACACTATAAATGGGTAAATAATATGGTATGTGAATTATGACTCAATAAATCTGTGAGATCCAACCAGTCCATTCTAAAGGAGATCAATCCTGGGTGTTCATTGAAAGGACTGATGCTAAAGCTGAAACTGCAATACTTTGGCCACCTCATGTGAAGAGTTGACTCATTGGAAAAGACTCTGATGCTGGGAGGGATTGGGGGCAGGAGGAGAAGGGGACAACAGAGGGTGAGATGGCTGGATGGCATCACCGACTCGATGGACATGAGTTTGAGTAAACTCCAGGAGTTGGTGATGGACAGGGAGGCCTGGTGTGCTGCAATTCGTGGGGTCACGAAGAGTCAGACACGACTGAGCGACTGAACTGAACTGAACTAAAAGCTGTTACACACTCTCCCTCCCCTGATTGTCAAAATAGAACCTGTTCTTACACCATGGGACTCCACATCTGCTTTCCCAACATAATTATCACTGGAGTCCCTTTCACTCTCAGAAGTGTTCTGGTTTAGATGAAAATTTTATATCATTACCCTTTCATTATGTGATATCAGGCAAGTGGCTTTTATCCTCTGACTTGGCTTTCTCCATCTGTTAAACAATGTCTCACAGTCTGAACACCCCTAAAGCTTCACTTTCTTCAGTTGTAGGAGTGTGTTTGTTATGCATGGTAGATCTTTTGAGAATACCTGAATTTATGCTTAGGAGACGACTCAAATTGGGACCAGAAAGATTAATCTTGTGACTAGAGAACTGGGGTTTTGAGCCACATGACATTGACCTAGTCTCCTAGAAAAGGAGGAGCTGAATATTGGGTTCAATCATGTGACTAACGATTCATTTGGTCACACCTCCCAATTGAAACCCACTTAACAACATTGAAGCTTGTGTGAGCTTACTGGTAATGAACATATCCATTTACTGGAAGAGTGAGTGTTCTGGTTCCAGAGAGACAGAACTCAAAAGATCTGGGTTTCATACTCTCCCAGATTTTGCCCTATGTATGTCTTTGCCTGATCATTTCTAATTTATATCCTTTATATTAAAATTATAATCATAAGTATAGTACTTTCCTGAATCCTGTCGTTCTATACAATTTTCAAATGTGAGGTGTTTGTGAAACGCCCAGAATTTGTTGCATCTCCAGTGATTGAGGTCTTGCAGGTGAATGCATCAAAATTCTGGGAAGTCTGTGCTAACTTCAGGTACTTAGGATTAGAATTGTGCTGTAGCATTGAAAACACATTTTTAAGTCTTTACTGAAGGAATGAATAAACATATAAATGAATTGGAAACTAGAATCTCTAAATTTTCATAGAGAATGGGAGTTTTCAAGCAAATTCTTGCAGTAAGCAGACTTCTTAGACGCCCACCAGTGTATATGTTCCTCCGTTTGAGAGTGTCAAGAACTGCACATATAAAAGAGAACTCTTTGATAAGGTTACACAGCAAGACAGAGGTGATGGGATAGATTATATGACTCCATTTTAGAAGACTAGAGTCAGATTCTCTTGTTGGCTTTCAAGAGGTAAGCCACTACTTTATAAAAAGGCCTTTTGTCTAGAACCTGCTTAGCCTCTAAAAATATAAAAATATCTCCTGGCTAACAGGCAGTAAGAAAGCAAGGATCTCACATCTACATTTTCAAGGAATTAAATTCTTCCTGCAACCTGATGAGCTGGGAAGAACATGTCATGCTCCAGAGAATAGAACTTGCAGACACCTTGGTTTCAAGCTTTAAACCCTGTAGAGACTGTGTCTAGATTTGGGATGTACAGTCACTGTTAAATAACTGGGCCACTACCTACTGACTTGGCTGTGATTTTTTTTTTTTTTTTTTTTACCAACAGAAGACTAGCACCCTTCTACAGATACCCACAAAGGAAAAAAAAAAAAAAATTGTTGGCAATTTTGATGTTCTGTTTTACAACAAAAACTTAAAAAGCAATTATTTTATGTTGCCAACTAAAAGAAATTCTATGTGTTTTGATATTCAGCCAAGCTTTGGACAAAGTTGATAACTTTATATGAAAGTGAAATGAAATTTTTTTCTCTGTAGCATCTTAAGTAACTCAGAACTGAACAGTTATGTACAGAGTACCTCCCACATGGAGAGAAATATGGAGGGGGGGAAAAGTAGTCTTATTCACAGTGCTTTCCTTCAAGTGTCTGATGCTTCCAGGTAGAAATTGCTATGTTAAAAAACAGCCAAAATTAACAGTAGTGCAAATGTGCAATTTAAAGCTCATGTTTTCAGAGCACCAAACTAGATATTCCATCATGTCAATAATACAAGGCAATGCAAAAGTAGAAACAAATGTTTTCTAAGAATAAGGAAAACTTTGAGTAATAATAAGAGTAATTAATTAGAAGGTTTTATTAATGGTAGAACTCATATTTATGTGATTATGGTATTAACAGTATTATCCACCTTCTTTAAACTTTTCACTTAAAAATCTGTCAATAAATGAATTATCACTCTTTTTTTCTGAAATCTATGGTACAACAATTCAATGTAATATCAAGGAGTTACCTGGTCAAATAATTGCCCAGATGGTTTCTGCTTCACTGAATCTTTTTCATATAACTTTTTTTTTTTTTCCCACTCATGAAACTTGGTTGATATTTAGAATTTTGAAGGGCTTTTTTCTTGGGAGGAAAGGCCATTCCCCCTCCCCCCCCAAATCACTCAATGTGAACAACGCTCTTGCACCTTATTGAGATATTTGAAGCTATACATTCCAGTTGTGTTTCCTATAAATTGTAAACTTATGCAAATTTCCTGGAATAGACATATAAAAAACTAACCAAATAGTCCTGGCTTCAGCATTCTTTTGCAAGATTTACATAAGTCCTGTGTGGACCCCCAATTTCATTCGTGTCAGTTCAGTTCAGTTCAGTCCCTTAGTCGTGTCTGATTCTCCGCGACCCCATGAATCACAGCATGCCAGGCCTCCCTGTCCATCACCAACTCCCGGAGTTCACTCAAACTCATGTCTACAGAGTCGGTGATGCCATCCAGCTATCTCATTCTCTGTCGTCCCCTTCTCCTCCCGCCCCCAGCCTTTCCCAGCATCAGAGTCTTTTCCAGTGAGTCAACTCGTCGCATGAGGTGGCCAAAGTATTGCAGTTTCAGCTTTAGCATCAGTCCTTCCAATGAACACCCAGCATTGATCTCCTTTAGAATGGACTGGTTGGATCTCCTTGCAGTACAAGGGACTCTCAAGAGTCTTCTCCAGCACCACAGTTCAAAAGCATCAATTCTTCGGCGATCAGTTTGCTTCACAGTCCAACTCTCACATCCATACATGACCACGGGAAAAACCATAGCCTTGACTAGACGGCCCTTTGTTGGCAAAGTAGTCTCTGCTTTTTAATATACTATCAAGGTTGGGCATAACTTTCCTACCAAGGAGTAAGCGTCTTTTAATTTCATGGCTGCAATCAGCATCTGCAGTGATTTTGGAGCCCAAAAAAACAAAGTCTGACACTGTTTCCACTGTTTTTCCATCTATTTCCCATGAAGTGATGGGACCAGATGCCATGATCTTTGTTTTCTGAATTTTGAGCGTCAAACCAACCTTTTCACTCTCCTCTTTCACTTTCATCAAGAGGCTTTTGAGTTCCTCTTCACTTTCTGCCATAAGGGTGGTGTCATCTGCATATCTGAGGTTATTGATATTCCTCCTGGCAATCTTGACTCCAGTTTGTGTTTCTTCCAGCCCAGCGTTCCTCATGATGTACTCTGCATATAAGTTAAATAAGCAAGGTGACAATATACAGCCTTGACGTACTCCTTTTCCTGTTTGGAACCAGTCTGTTGTTCCATGTACAGTTCTGACTGTTGCTTCCTGACCTGCATACAGGTTTCTCAAGAGGCAGGTCAGGTGGTCGGGTATTCCCATCTCTTTTAGAATGTTCCACACTTTATTCATGTATGTAAAGACTATTTGTTGTTTGCATCAGCATGATTGTCTAGGTTCAGGTATGTGTCCTTTTCAAAGATTTTCGCTATCCAGTTATGTGTATCTTTTTCCACCTCATTCTAGTCCCTAGAAACCAAGGAGGGGGGCGGGAATTATTGCATTAGCATCCTATTTAAAAAAATTTCCTAGTTTCTACATAGTTTAATTTTGTTACATTATTAATTTTAGATGGTAAAGGGTATATTTTTCTGTATTATGTAAGCACTTTAAAAACTTTCAGTCTGATGTCATAATACAGTTTGGACTAACTTATTTAATTTTACCTGATTAAATTTACCTGATAAAGTAAGTGTCAAAAGAGTGTAATTTCCTCAATTCTGCCTTCTCACAACAAAGGTTTGAAGCGACAGATGTTAAAACCCTCATCATGTCACAGCTCTAGGACAGTCCATGTTATAGCTCTTGTACAGATCAGTTTTATTTAGAAAATAAAGGAGAATACATCCTCAATGCTTGAGGTATGCTGACCCAAAAGACATGAAGAGAAGAGGGAGAGAGAGAGAGGAGAGAGACAGCACGCACGGGAGAGAGAGAGAAAGAGAGACACCTGCCCTTTGACTCCTTTTTTTATTTATTTTTTCCTCCCCCTGGGCCTGCCCTATGTAAATTGAGCTAGCCAGGAGTGCTGTTTTTTCCACCTGAAGTCCTCACTCCTGTCTTCAGACTTCCCTTTGTTCTATTCTAGCGGGCTTTTCCCTTGTCTTTCAGCCACCGCCATTCTGGACTCCTTTTTCGTATTCTAACTACCTAACAGTAAGCATGTATTGGTACACAGCCCCATAGTTTCCCATACTTAGACTAAGGAAATGAAGCTGCTAGGACAATGGTGTTATTTATTACGTCGCATGAAAGAATTGCACTGCCCCTGAATGGATCAGGGGTTTGTAATAATGCAATGAAAATTATTTGAATGGGCCAGAGGTCTAAGTTAAGCACATAAACAAAGACTGCCCAGGCAGAGTGTTAATCCATGCTCATTAATTTTTGGATTCACATTCTGCAAGTTCATCTAAAAATTTATGAAGCACATCACAGGTTGGCCTCCACAGCAATACAGACATACTGAGACATATGGCTGGGGGGCAAAAGAGAGTCCTTGGCAGTGCTACTGAGCGCTAGGTGAGCTGCACCATATCAGGACCTGCATCATGGCTGAGAGTCCAGCCACAGAAGAGAGACACTGGGCCCTGTTTCTGAGACCATCAGAGACAGAGACTCATTGACAGTTATTCCCCAAGAGAACATCGTTGCCTGAATTCAGTGGCTTCTGTTTCTTGGAACATATATGTATGCAAGATCATTTAAATAATGCAAAATCCATGTACTTTACTTTTCCGTGTTCCATGTATATTTACATATACACATATAGATGTGATAGATATCCACGAATGAACCATTGTTCTGATATATTCACTAAATCATAAAAACTACAAAAATCTATGTCAAACAACTCTTTTGCCAAAAGTTTTCACTTTCAGGCTCAAAGGATTTGTTAACAAAATAAGTCACACATTATATACAAATAAATAATACAGATATTTATTAAAAAATTATCTAGTGAACTTTCCCTACACTACCATTAAAAGAAAAGAGAAAGAGCAGAGAGAAAGAGTGCATCACCAAATTGGGTTTTGACCAACATCCAGACTTAAACAGCACTGGCAAGTAACATGCCACAGCACATCTGGAGTCCCAATTGGAACAGGGTCCCAGGCAGTGGGTCTGCTCATGGGTGAGACTTCAAAGATTCAAATTCAGGATTTCAGTTTATAATCCCAGGATGCTTTGACCTTCCTTTTTTGAATGTTGGGATGAATATTTATTTCTAAATTTTTGTAAAACATTTCTTAACAGTGTAACAAACTGATATCATCAATCTATGACCAAATTGCAGCTCTAGTTTCCTGCTAATACTTTTTGTTTTGTCTTATAAAACTTGGAATGCTGCTAAACCTGGGGCTTGGTTGGCCAGGTCCCCTCAAGGGGCTCAACAATCTCAAGATTCTTCCCCCATATTATCCATGGTGCTGCAAGTCTTCAACTTACAGCAGTGAGTCACTCACAGTCTATTTCCAGTCAGGGTAGTGTCCAGGCAGGTTAGAAGCAAGGTCTGAGATGTGCTTTGCTTTGTCTCAGCTTAAACAAGACTATTCATTTATTTCCCTAACAATAAAAGTCTATTTCTGTTTATTTTACAATTTAATAATGATATAAACATCTTGTTGACAATAAAGTATTATTTAAACAATCAACTTGTAAAATCTTGCTTTAACCCTTAGTGTGGTTATTTCAGTGTCACACTTTTCCCCCAAGGACTATCCTACCTGAAATGATAATTCACAAAGATATAAAGATCGAAATGCAAAACTGAATCATGATGCTCCTTGTCTATAAAATACACTGTTAAGAAATGTTTTACAAAAATTTAGAAGTAAATATTCATCCCAACATTCAAAAAAGGAAGGTCAAAGAATCCAATCCCATCACTCCATGGCAAATAGATGGGGAAAGAATGGAACAGTGAGGCACTTTACTTTTTGGGGTTCCAAAATCATTGCAGATGGTGACTAAAGCCATGAAATTAAAAGACACTTGCTCCTTGGAAGAAAAGCTATGACCAACATAGACAGCATATTAAAAAGTAGAGACATTGCTTTGCCAACAAAAGTCTGTCTAGTCAAAGCTATGGTTTTTCCAGTAGTCATGTATGGATGTGAGAGTTGGACTATAAGGAGAGCTGAGTGCTGAAGGAATGATGCTTTTGAACTGTGGTGTTGGAGGAGACTCTTGAGAGTCCCTTGAACTGCAAGGAGATCCAACCAGTCAATCCTAAAGGAAATCAACCCTGAATAGTCATTGGAAGGATTGATGCTGAAGCTGAAACTCCAATACTCTGGCCACCTGATACAAAGAACTGACTTGTTGGAAAAGACCCTGATTCTGGGAAAGATTGAAGGCAGGAAGAGATGGGGATGACAGGATGAGATGGTTGGATGGCATTACCAACTAGATGGACATGGGTTTGAGCAAGCTCTGGAAGTTGGTGATGGACAGGGAATCCTGGTCCTTGTGATCAGTTTGGTTAGTTTCTATGACTGTGATTTTCATTCTGTCTGCCCACTGATGGATGAGAATAAGAGGCTTGTGCAAACTTCCTGATGGTAGGGACATGTAGCAACTGACTAGTTTCAAATTGGGAATGGAGCACATCAAAGCTATACTCTGCTTATTGGCACATTGCTTATTTAACTTATATGCAGAGTACATCACATAAAATGCTGGACTGGGTGAATCACAAGATGTAATCAACATTTCTGGGAGAAATATCAATAATCTCAGGTAGGCAGATGACACAACCTTTATGGCAGAAAGTGAAGAGCCTCTTGATAAAGCTGAAAAAGGAGAGTGAGAAAGCTGGCTTAAAACTCAACATTCCAAAAACTAAGATCATGGCATCTGGTCCCATCATTTCATGGAGTGACATAATTTATTTTCTTTGGTTCCAAAAATCACCGTTGATGGTGACTGCAGCCATAAAATTAAAAGATGTTTGCTCCTTGGAAGAAAAGCAATGGCAAATATAGACAACATATTAAAAAGTAGAGAAATTAGTTTACTACAAAGGCCCATATATTCAAAGCAATGATTTTTCCTGAAGTCATGTATGGATGTGAGAGTTGGAGCATAAAGAAGACTGAGCACTGAAGAACTGATTCCTTCAAACTGTGGTTCTGGAGAAGACTCTTGAGAGTCCCTTGGACAGCATGGAGACTGGTTTGAACGTCAATCTTAAAGGAAATCAAGCCTGACTATTCATTAGAAGGACTGATGCTGAAGCTGATGCTCCAATAATTTGACCACCTGATGTAAAGAACCAACTCATCAGAAAAGAGCCTGATGCTGGGAAAGATTGAAGGCAGGAGGGAAAGGGACTGATAAGAGGATGAGATGGTTAGATGACATCACCAATTCGATGGACATGAGCTTGTCCGAGGTCCAGAGGATAGTGAAGGACAGGGAAGCCTGGCATGCTGCAGTCCATAGGGTCACAAAGAGTCAGATATGACTGAGCAACTGAACAACAACAAGAGGAGAGTAATAGCACATAAATCACAGAATTGTGCCGACTAACATTCAAATTCAAACAGCACTAGGAAGTCCTGTGTAACATCAATCTGGAGTCCCACTTGGGAATAGGTCCATGGAAGTGTGTCCACCCCATGCATGAGACTTCAAATTGAAGTTTGGGGTTTCTGCTTATAATATGTGTCCATCCATGTTAAATTGCTTCAGTCATGTCTGACTATGGCAACTGCATGGACTCTAGCCTGCTAGGCTCCTCTATCCATGGGATTCTTCAGGTAAAAATACTGGAATGGGTGGCCATACCTCCTCCAGGGGATCTTACTGACTCAGGGATAGAACCTGCATCTCTTACAGCTCATGCATTAGCAGGCAGATTTTTTACCACTAGTGTCACCTGAAAAGCCCATTTATAATCCCAGGCCTCAAACTGGTAACATCATCATTTTACCATTAAAAAAAAAAAAAAAGCAGTTCTGGTTTCACTTTAACCTTTTTACAATGCTATTTGTTTTATTAATATCTTGCTAGTCATAGGGTTTTTGTTTTAAAACCCTGGCATGGTGGGCCAGACCTCTAGGGACTCAAGAATTCTAAGCTGTACTCTCTATCTTATTTATAGAGTTGCCTGGATTACTGATAACAATTGGTGCACTCAGGAGAAGGCACATAGTCAGGGCAGTGTCCAGGCAGGTAAGAAGCAAGGTCAGAGGCCTACTCTACTTTCTTGTCTCTGAAGCCTGAAGAAGACTTCCTCCATTTTAATTTTCCTAACATCTTCCATTCACTTCATCCTGGTATACATTCACATGACTCTCTCAGATAGGATGTTCCTGAATACTCTGTACAAAGTAACATACACAAACACCCTCCAGCATTTAAACCTGGTTCATTTTTCTTTAAGGTGATTGAGTGTGTGTGTTAGTCGCTCGGTTGTGTCTGACTCTGCAACTACATGGAATTCAGTCCACCAGGCTCCTCTGTCTATGGAATTTTCTAGGCAATAATACTGCAGTGATTTGCAATTCTCTTCTCCAAGGGATCTTCTCAACCCAGGGTTGAACTCAGGTCTCTTGCTTTGCAGGTAGATTCTTTACCATTTGAGTCACCAGGGAAGCACTTTGCTTCATGGTACATGCTATTATCTATTATAATCTCCCATGATACCATTATATTACATTCTACTGTGTTATATTAGTGCACTTATTACTCCTTCTAACTGATACATGGTAGGAGCTCTTTCTTATAGCTCCAATTACAGTAAAGTACCTGGCATGCAGTTGGCACTTAATAAATATTTACTGGGTGAAATTGATTTGATTCAATTGGATTCATTTTGCTATAATTTTTTGTAGGAGTCCAGTATTTTTTTTCCCTCCAAAGAGAGCAAAACTGACACTGTAGACCATCATTAAATTATCATATGCAAAACAATGTTTTCAAATACTACTTATGAAAAGAAAATTTCATATATATTTTACATTTTTGTCTGAAAGATATGTACAACTATCTGAATCATCTGTGCTCCCCATCAATGAGAAAACAAGGTCAGCCTCATTTACCCTTTCTCCTAATTCCCCTTCTTTGATGTAAAATTAGTTTTAATTAACCTTTGCATGCTCGGTGCTTAGTCACTCAGTCATGTCCATTTCTTTGAAAATCCATTCACTTTAGCCCACCAGGCTCCTCTGTCCATGGGATTTTCCAGGCAAGAATACTGGAGTGAGAGGATTTCCTCCTCCAGGGGACCTTCCTAACCCAGGGATCAAACCCTTTCTCCTCCGTCTGCTACATTGACAGGGAGATTCTTTACCACTGTGCCATCTGAGAAGCCTAATTTACCTTTATGTTAATATAACAAATTTAATAATTTTGAAATTACTTTCCTTTTTAGTTTAATGGTTAAAAGTATAAAAGCATTTTATTACAATTACCACTAAACTGTCTTTGCCTCCCGTTTCTTCTTTGCGTTTCCTTTATGCTTCACATCAAATTATTTGCCTAGATATAATTGAGAAATCCACCTTTAACTAAATGGTCATTGATTCACAGTTTTTCACTTGATCTCTTAGGATGTTCCCTTCATCCTTATTATTCTGTAGTTCTGGGTTATATTTTTTAAATTGAGTTCGGTTGTTATATACTTTTTATTTCTCACATCTTGTCTCTTGATCTCTTCATATATTGTCTCTGTTAATCTCTCAATTCCTCACTGCAGAATTCTCCTGAGAAGGATGCCTGAACTGTCCAGTTCTCCTCTACTCCCCTAAATGTCTCCTTCATATGTAATATATCTTTATATGTTTGAAGTGCCTGCTGGATATGTAACTTATTACAATTTCCACCTCAATAGTATCAGTATTTCTGTCCAAATTATCACTGAACTTCTTGTTTTGAGACAGTTGCATTAGTTTTTTGTTGGTGCTGTAAAATTTAAAGAAAAAATCACACATTTAGCTCGTTACAACAATATTGTTATTTTAAGTTTTGGAAGCCAGAAGTCCAAAATTAGCTTCACATAGCCAAAGTCAAGGTATCTGTAGGGCCAGTTTCTTCTGTAGCCTTGAGGGGAGAATCTGTCTTCCCTGGACTTCTTAGGCCATTCGCATACCTGTTGGTTCAGGGTCCTTCCTCCATCATCAAACCCAGCAGTTGTGTCATCTGGACCCAGTGCTTCCATCAGCACACCTTTGCCTCTAATTCTCTTGCCTCTCTTTGCCCTCTTATGGACTAAGTGACTACACTGGGCCAACCTTATAATCCAAGACAATCTTCTGATGCCAGAATCCTTCATTTAGTCGCATCTGCAAAGTCTTTTGCATTTAATGTAATAAACTGTATCAGGGATTGTTGTTGCTGTTTAGTCACTAAGTTGTGTTTGATTCTTTATGACCCCTTGGACTGCAGCCACCAGGCTCTTCTATACTTGGGATTTCCTAAGCAAGAATACTGAAGTGGGTTGCCATTTCCTTTCCAGGGTGTCTTCTTGACCAGTGATGGAACCTGCGTTTCTTGCATTGTCTCCAGGATTGTCTTTTGCATCGCAGGTAGATTCTTTACCAATGCACCACCAGGGATCAAAAATTAGGACATGCAAAACTTTGAGGCAACATTATTGGAGTGTAACTGAACAATATCAGATGAGCACATTGTATAAAACTAGAAATTAATTAGGACTTTCTTTCTTTCTCTGTCTGTTAGAGAAATATTCAAAACGCCAAGTCACTTTAAGTTGATTTTTTTTTTTTTTTTACATACTGCATTTTATATTTAAAATTACATTAAGGTATACCTGGACTGCAAGGAGATCCAACCAGTTCATCCTAAAAGAAATCAGTCCTGAATATTAATTGGAAGGACTGACGTTGAAGCTGAAACTCCAATAATTTGGCAACCTGATGCAAAGGAATGACTCATTTGAAAAGACCCTGATGCTTCCAAAGATTGAAAGCAGGAGGAGAAGGGGACGACAGAGGATGAGATAGTTGGATGGTATCACCGACTCAATGGACATGATTTTGAGTAAACTCCGGGGGTTGATGTTGGACAGGGTGGCCTGGCATGCTGCAGTCCATGGGGTCACAAAGAGTTGGACACGACTGAAGAACTGAACTGAACTGAATAATAACAGAGACTCACATGACTTTCTGACTCCTTATTGATAAGGTTTGTTTTCCCAAAATGTTTTCAAAGTCTGAACACTGCTGAGGGATTCCCCCTCCTTCAAATGAAGAGAAGCTGAAGAAGTTTGTCACTTGTCACTCTTTGTATAATTGGTCATTGTTTCCCCTTCAAGTACAGTACATTGATGACCCCTGAAGAATCATATTTCCAGTATTCATACTTTTTGATGTCCCCTACCCATCTGAGAAAGGGACGACAGAGAATGAGATGGCTGGATGGCATCACTGACTCTGTGGACATGAGTTTGAGTGAACTCTGGGAGTTGGGATGGACAGGGAGGCCTGGCGTGCTGTGATTCATGGAGTCGCAGAGAGTTGGACACGACTGAGTGACTGAACTGAACTGAACCCATCTTGATCCTGGGTTTGGCCATCTGACTTACTTTGGCAGATTTGTTATTAGCAAGAGTGATGCAAGCAGAGGATTAACAGATTTTTGTGAACTGAGGCTTATCTTCTTAGAACATCTCATCTTGGACGTCAGGTGTAACCCTGTGAAGTAACTGGGGATTCTTTACTGAAAAATGAGAAGCTCTGTATAGACATTCAATTGTATGGATGTACAATTTCAGTCATTTCACATGCTACCAAGGTTATGCTCAAAATCCTTCAAGCTAAGCTTCAGCAGTATGTGAACTGAGAACTTTCAGATGTACAAGCTGGATTTAGAAAAGGCAGAGGAACCAGAGATCAATTTTCCAAAGTTAGAGAATGCATGAGAGTTCCATGAAAAACATCTACTTCTTCTTCAAAGACTACACTAAAGTCTTTGACTTATATCATAAAATATTGTGGAAAACTCTTAAAGAAATAGGAGTACCAAGCCATTTTATCTGTCTCCTGCGAAACGTGTAGGTGGCTCAAGAAACAATAGAATCAGACATGGAACAATCGACTGGTTCAGAATTGAAAAAGGAGTACCACAAGGCTTATATTGTTCCCCTGCTTATTTAACTTTTATGAAAAGTACATCATGCATAATCCTTGCCTGAATGAATCACAAGCTGGAATCAAGATTGCTGGGAAAAATATAAACAACCTCAGATATGTAGGTGATACCATTATAAAGGAAGAAAGTGAAGAGAACTAAAGAACACCCTCTTTATGAATGTAAAAGAAGAAAGTAAAGAAGCTGGCTTGGAACTCAGTATTAAAAAAATAATAATAATAAGATATGGCATCCAGTCTCATCACTTCATGGCATAGATGGGGAAAAAGTAATGGAAACAGTGACAGATTTTATTTCCTTGGGCTCCAGGATAACTGAGGACAGTGACTTCAGGCACGGAATTAAAAGATGTTTGCTCCTTGGAACGAAAGCTATGAGAAACCTAGACAGTGTATTAAAAAGCAGAGACATCACTTTGCCAACAAAGGTCCATATATTCAAAGCTATGAATTTTCCAGCAGTCATATATGGATGCGAGAATTGGACCATAAAGAGGGCTGATTGCTGAAGAATTAATAATTTCTAATTGTGGTGTTGGAGGAGATTCTTGAGAGTTCCTTGGGCTATAAGGAGGTCAAAGTAATAAGTCTTATAGGAAATCAACCCTGATTATTCACTGGAACGATTATTGCTGAAAGTGAAGCACCAATACTTTGCCACCTGATGCGAAGGGTCAACTCATTGGAAAAGACCCTGATGCTGGGAAAATTTGAAGACAAGAGAAGAGGGCAGCATAGGCTAAGGTTGTTGGAAAGCATCACCAACTCAATGGAAATAATTTTGAGTAAACTCTGGGAGACAGTGGATGACAGGGAAGCCTGGTGTACTACAGTCCATGGGGAAACAAAGATTTGGATATGACTTAGCAGCTGAACAACAACAATAGCAACAGTGTATGATAAATCTTAGATTTGAAATATCTTCTTGGAAGTTCTACTCTTCCCTGAGCTCCTGGCTGAATGCAAATGTCAATATTACTGGGTTGCAAGAAACAATAAATCATTGTTTTGTCACTAATTACTGAAAATGTATGGTTTGCAGCAGGAGATAACTGAAGGACACCCTGACAGCATTATATTCAGTGATATTTTCCTCAATGCATTGTGAAGCAAGCCCAAGAAAACTATTAAAGCACAGTATACATGACAAAAATGTTCATGTCAGTTAAGACAAACAGACCATAGAAGATCTCACATTTTAATTTCCTCTCTTTTTAAATTTACATAAATCATCTCATGTGATTAGGATTTGTTTAAACTTTTATATGCGATGGACTCCCAGAATCTGCTCGCGTTTCACAAGTCAAATAGATGAACTTTTGCTCTTCTATGTGGAGTTGTTCGCAGGTAGAAAATTTCACCCCTTAATTTTTTTCTCCCAATTGAGTATAAATGGGTGCAATTCTCTTTATGTTACAGAAACCCTTCTGTCCTTCAGCTTTGAAAGATTAATGAAAGCAAAAGATGTTTCCTTCAGGCTCAGCAACCAAATAATTAAGCCAAGTATTGACATTGGTTGTGGAAATGAAAAGCTCACTTTCCAGGAACGGGTGTTTTTATGCTTACACCTGAGAGATCACCATTCAAGGTATTGAATTTGCTTTTAATTGATATTTGTATTGTTGGCAGTTACATGTAATATCAAATTCTATTGCCTCTTCCTGTTAGTTTAACATACCCAACAGTGCAAACTGAGAGATTTCCATGTCAATAGTTCCAGATTAACATGACCTGAATAACGCATCACTAGCACATCACTCCTATTGCGTCAGGGATCATTCTCAACCCCTGTGAGAGCACTGTTTTATTAAACCAATAAGACAGAACTATAATCTTGTCATTCATAGCCTTTTCAGGAGCAGTAATAATAAGCATAGTGGGTTTAATTAAGTAGACTAAACCTACTTGACCCAGTGTTACACTTTTTCATTATTTACCCACATCAGTGTAGGGAGCCAAGTTGGCACTCACATCAAAGCAAAACCAGATAATTTTACAAGACTTGCTGTGCATAGGCGTCTAAGGCTCTTGTGTTAAGCAATGAAAATGAACTCATTATATCTCATGTACTGACACACAGGCAGCTTCATTACAGAGAACAGAGTAACGGTTGCAAATCTGAACTCTGAATCATAGCACCTGCATCAGTTCCCAGGTCTGCTGCTTTTCAGATCAGAAACTTTGAGAAAGTCACTTAAAGCCCCTGTGCCTGAGTTTCTGAACTTCTAAAGAGGTATGCTGCTACTGCTACTGCTAAGTCACTTCAGTCGTGTCCGACTCTGTGTGACCCCATAGACGGAAGCCCACCAGGCTCCCCCATCCCTGGGATTCTCCAGGCAAGAACACTGGAGTGGGTTGCCATTTCTTTCTCCAATGTGTGAAAGTGAAAAGTGAAAGTGAAGTCACTCAGTTGTGTCTGACCCTTAGCGACCCCACGGACTGCAGCCCACCAGGCTCCTCCATCCATGGGATTTTTCCAGGCAATAGTACTGGAGTGGCTTGCCATTGCCTTCTCCGAAAGAGGTATAATAGGAAATAATTTATAATACTACCATGAGTACTAAGTATATTGATAAAGTGTTACATAAAGCATTCAATAAGTGTCTGCATTTAGGTACCCACTATATGTTATGCATTATCATTTCTTTCATAGCATTACTATGAACATTAATTTAATCATTTGGAAGAATAAATGTGAACATAGACTATCTCCTAATGAAGTTTATCTTGTCCTGGTCTTGCCCAGACCAGCTGAGCATTTTCTGATGTCCAAGTTGTATGATTTCCCACTATAATTTTGAATTTCAAGTCACTCACATTCACTAGTTGGGGAAATTCTGTGAAAATGATGTAATAATAGTAATATGACCAGAATGAGAAGGATTGGAAGGCTATATTGGAAAGGAAAACTAAAGTTTTTTTGTTTGTTTGTTTATTTGTTTTATTTCAAATGATTGAGTGTCCTGTCACTATTTAATATGTAGTCCATATTATCATAGGCCTCTATGGTTTCTAAAGTATAGAGACCTTATAAATTCTGATGTCATTGGAACATAATATTCAGAAAGAAAATGAACATCCATTTTACAAGTTTCCTTGAGCTGCCACAACAAAGTACTATAAACTAGTAATAGTAGAACATAATCATCTCACAGTTTCAGAGCTTAAACAAAAAGCCAAGGTAACAACAGTTCTAAAGTCTCTTGATGTTCTCAGAGTAAGTCTGACCAAGACTTTTAGTTTCTGTATCACAAGCAGCTCTTGATGCACTTCACTCTCAGGTCTCTAACTGTCATCACCAGGTATTCTCCCCTGGTCTCTGTGTCTTCATATGGCCATCTTCTTAAAAGGCCCATCAGTCATGTGGGATTAGGGCCCACCCTACTTCAGTATGACCTAAACTTAAGTAATTACATCTGCAACAATACTGTTTAAATAAAAGATCACATTTCTAAGATGTGGGTTAGATTTTCAACATATCTTTTTAAAAGGACACAATATCACTCATAACACCTCTCTAGAAGAGAGAAGAGGAATTCTTGGTCCCAACTGAACAAGAAAACTATTCCTGACTATTTTGCATCTATAAATGGCAGATTTTATAAGACCATGTTAGGTAGATTGATGACAAGAAACTCCATGTGCTTTCCACCTTACAGAATGTCCAATCTGTCTAGCAAAAGATATAAAATATGAAACAGATAACCTGTACTTCCTCTAACTCAATGTTTTTTATGTTTGTGCAATTCTCCTGGAATCTAGCCATGTTTTTACATTCTCAGATGGTAGAGTAGAGGCGTTCCACAGTTTGACATTTGGTGTGTCTTTTTTTTTAAGTGCCTTGAAAAAAAATACTGTATATTAAGTATGTATACTCTATGTAAAGTATATGTACTCTGTATAAAATATACTCTGCTCACCCTCATTTCATAGTAAGACTATACTGAACATTCGTTGCTAGCCATTTAATAACAGCCTCTTTTGCTGCTGCTGCTAAGTCACTTTAGTCATGTCCGACTCTGTGCGACCCCATAGACTGAAGCCCACCAGGCTCTTCTGTCCATGGGATTCTATAGGCAAGAATACTGGAGTGGGTTGCCATTTCCTTCTCCAAACAGCCTCTTTTACAGTCTGCTAATTTGGGGGAATGTAATTAAGAAATAATTTCAGTGTGAATTTGGAGCATTGTTGTGACCTGGATATAGATAGGTGCATGGAAAGCTTCTGTCCTAAAATTGCTAAGCCTGTCGTTATAATTTACCATGGCAAGAGTCTTCCTACATACATCCAATTTAGGGTAAATTTCCATGCTCATAAAAACAAAGTTCATTCATTTCTTGGGGATGTTCTTGTTATATCTCCCCCCTATCAGTTCAGTCTTAATTAGACTACAATTAAGTTATAGTCCTTCTTTTATCTTTCAATAACATCCCTTTATAAGTCATGTTGTTCCAATCACATTTGATTATACACTGAAGCCAGAACAAAGATCCTCAGTGAACTTCAGAAAAATTTTTAATCATTTGTTAATTAGCTATGGTAGCCTTACTTCTGAAGTTTCTCCTTTAACATGGCACAACTATTGAACAGTGTGATTTAATTCTTAAAGTTTAAATACATTTTAGCAAAGACTTATTAAGTAAAAAAGCAGAGTCTGACCTCTCTGTCTTGGCAATGACCAGTGTCCCAGGCCCCAAACACAACATCCCTGTTGGTTTTTCCTCTAGTGATAAACGCTTATTCTACCGTCCTAACTTCCTCCTGTCAAAGATGGCAAATACTGCTTAAGTTACATTGTACACATTCAACTGTCTCTTTACATTTAAATATGACTTATACAACAAAGAAAAGACATAAATTTCTTAACAACCATATTCTGAAGTTCTTTTCAATCATCACAAGGATTGCCAAAATCATTACATTTAATTCAGCTTTCTTGTAACTAGTCTTATTTTGCAGTTGCAACATGTTGTGCTCCTAACTCCAGATCCCAATATGTGTAATATTAAACTATTTATGACATTAAAACAATTCCAGGTATAACTCCATAGTCAACTAATATGAACATTTTAGACTAGTATGTGTATTTTGTTCAAATCTAGCCCCTAGAATTTTTCTTCCATAAGGGAAAATTGAACAGTTCCTTTTGATTTTGGAGTAGATTTCAGAGCACACCGTATTTTAAAAATAAAATGTGAACAAATTGTGTGAAACACACACATTTTAAAGAAATAAATAACAAGAATTAAATTATTATCAATGACTTATCAGAGAAGCACTTTTTATTCACAAGAAGCAAACTTCACATTTACTCAATAAACTGTTAAGATCCAGGTATCTTATCTCACAACTTTATTGTATAAATTACCTATGGCTACTTTTCGATCAGGGTAAAAAATCCTCCGGCAATCCAGGAGATGGGACAGGAGCTGCGAATTCCATCTTCTGGTTGGGAAGACCCCCTGCAGGAGGAAATGGAAACCAATCCAGTATTCTTGCCTGAGGAATCCCGTGGACAGAGGACCTGTGGGCTATAGTCCATGGGGTGGCCCAGAGTCAGACATGACTGAGTGACTGAGCACACACACACCCACACATCTGTGGTCACACAAGAATTCCCTCAAACTTGATGGTGTAATGTTTGGAAATTAACCAGATTGTACCAGTTGGACTCTCTTCCCCCATACTCTCATGCCCTCTTGCCCCACATTCTGTAAACTATGACTGCATGACTGAGATCGTGTATGGCACTGTGCATGTGTGACAGCAGATACTCACTTGGGCTACTTTATGAGGCATGCAGGTAGAAGTTTCACCTGGGTAAACCCTCAATGTTTGTGTGCAGTTATGTTGTGTTATGTTATGTCTGCTGCTTTGGCTGCTATGCCAGTTAGGAGAGAATTAACCTGTCTGCAGTTCCTACAGCTCCTCGAGTCTTCTTCCAGCCTCTTAGTTCATGGTTTACCTACTCTGGGTTCCACAAACAGCACCTCAGTGATATACAGCAAGACAATTGGTGTCATGAACAGGATCAACAAGACACTTAAAATGCATTTTTTTTTTTTTTTATCACATTGTACTGTCAGGAGTCTGGGCATAGCTTAGCAGGGTCTCATAAACATATCAGCCAGGCTGTGTCTCAGGAGACTCCTGGGGTGACAGGGAAGAGAAGACATTCAATGCACCTCTCAGACTGTTGGTGGAATTAATTTTCCTGGCAGTGTCAAAGATGATTGTACACTTCCCTGTTGGCTGTCAGCTGGAGGCTGCCCTCAGCTCTTGGATGCTAGCTCATCACCATGTGGTCTTCCAACATAGCCACTTAATTCTGCAAAGTCACTCGAGATAAAGACTGTCTAGGGAGTCAGCTGTCTGGCAGACTTTCAGAACATGATATAATCATGGATGTGAAATCTCATTCCTTTGCTGTGTTCTTTTGGTGATAAACAAGTCAGAGATCCCTCTAACACTCAGGAGGAGGGAAGGATACAAAGGTGTAAACACCAAGGGATGGGGATCATGGGTAGGTGAGTGCACTCTACAGTTTGATCACCACAAGTACCAGGTAAATGAATGCACCAGAATATTAAGTACTTTCAGTTCAGTTCAGTTCAGTTGCTCAGTCGTGTCTGGGTTTAGAGGGTGATCAAACATCAAAAGTTTTATATTTGCCAACCCCATATAAACTAAATTCCTTTTACAAGAAATTTGAAGAAACAGTTCAGAACTCATTGAGACAAACATCTATCAAAGGGTTTTAGAAAACAAACCCTCTCTTGGGTATTTGAGTTATATTAAATGGTAAGTAATATACCTCCACTTAACTCCTCAGAATTTTATTACTGATATCTGAGGTCAACTTCAAATATGGCCTTCGAAAGTGTGTTAGTTGTTCAGTCATGTCCGACTCTTTGCAACTCCATGGACTGTAGGCCACCAGGCTCTTCTGTCGATAGAATATTCTAGGTAAGAATCCTGGAGTGGGTAGCCATTCCTTTCTTCAGGGGATCTTCCCAACCCAGGGATCAAACTTGGGTCTCCAGCCTTGCAGACAGATTCTTTACCTCTGAGACACCAGGGACGTCCTTTGAGCAAAACTAGGAAGTCAGTTTTACCAATGTCTTCATCCCAGACACACCACCATTACCCTGTTTTGTTTTGTTTGTTTTATTGCTTTACACCAAACTGCCAAGATGGATGAAAACAAGGGCATGCAAGTACACTTTTTATTTTCATGATTGGAACAGTGAAATGCATGTACGCTTGTCCTGTAAAAAGGTCACACAATATATAAAGGGAGTGTTTTCACTGCACAGGATAAAATATAAACACCTTCATGCATCTTACACTTTTGTCTATCCACTTTCTACACGTTACATACCTTCTGATAAAGAACTGAGGACTGCTCACTGCTCTCTGTCCCTGTGTGGCTAGCTAGCAGAATGGACTGGCCTTTGGGTTCAAATAAGGGCTTGTCTAAGCACCCTCTGATTATTCAATTTAATGACCTTCTAATTTAAAAATCAATATTTTTAATTTACTGTGTTCCTCTTCTTTTCTTCTTCTTCTTGTTTTTTTTTTTTTTTTTGCTATATGTGTCTCTTGACTCATATCCTCTTACATTTATTTTTATAATTTCTTGTCTTTGCGTCATCTCTTTCAGAACTCTTCCCAGTCATCTATGGGAAAGATTTTGAGTTTGCCTGGGCACTGAATGAGGGAGGCCACTTCATGATAGGCAAATAAAACAGCTATGAAGAGGACCCTTATTTTATGGTTTTTGGGCACAGAGTATTAGTGTGACCAAGCATCATTTTTAAGGATTTGGGAAAAGGTGTGAGTAAAGGGATGTATGACATTTGGTGATGATCCTGTGTAACTATGTTGCTAAGGCAGAATGTATGTAAAGAGATCTTCTCCAAAGATCCCTACGATGTAGCCCCAAATGCAGAGTGGAATCCCCTCTGGAGGCTGTGGATGGAGAAAGTAGTGCTAACCTCCAGCTGTGGGCTGGCAGAAACCCAGTGCTTCTGGTGAGTAGAGGTGTGTCCCTTGTCTAGGGTCACTGCTCTGACAAGAGGGCTGTGTCTGCTGCTTGGCCTCTGCACAGAAGAAGATTGGCACGTATATTTGTGCATTTTTAATGTATGTTCTTTAAAGTATTTTTTTGGCTTCAGAACAAAATATATTTTGCTGGATTTGCATACTTTTCATGGTGTAATTTTTCTAACATTTTGAAACCTTAGTTTACAATTTTATCACGATTAGAATCTGTTCCTGTGTGTGTGTGTTTCTGATTTTTTTCAAACCTTTCTCTAGGCTCAAACCTTGCTGGCCCTCTCCCCACCAATATTCCAGTCAACATCAGGGCTTCACTGAAGCCACAGGGTTCAAGCAGTGGAGTTAAAAATCACTGAGCAATGGCACAGATTTTGATTTCATTCTTAGTTGTTATTTCTCCTCCCTGTTTCCATCATAGACAATGGCTTCATAAGTCTAATTCATGGTCCTTGAAGCAGAAACTTCTGCTGTGTAAACTGAGGGAGTTGGGAAGTAAATAGAGCTTTTTTCGTAGGATCCTTCTCTGTATCAACCACAATTATCTGAATTTTCTTCAAGTTTTATTGAGATATATTTGACATACAGCACTGTATATATATATATATATATATATATATATATGTGTGTGTGTGTGTGTGTGTGTGTGTAATGTGTGCTGCATAATGATTCAATTTACATATATCATGGAATGATTATCACAAAAGGTTAGTGAACATTCATTGTCTCATATAGATACAATATCAAAGAAATAGAAAAACTATCCTGTGATGGGAATCTTAGGATTTACTCTCTTAGCTACTTTCCTATATATTATACAGTAATGTTAATGAGAGTCATCATGTTGTACACTACTTTCAAAGTATATATCTTATAACTGGAGCTGTGTACCTTTTGACAACCTTCATCTAATTCTCCCCACCCCGAATCCCTGCCTCTGGTATTAACAGATCAGATCTCTTTTTCTACGTGTTGGTTTGTTGTTAAAGTATAATTGACCTATAACAATGTTATTTCTTGGTATACATGTGGTGCTTCCATGCATGTGTGCATGCTAAATCACTTCAATCGTGTCTGATTCTGTGTGAGCCTATTGACTGGAGCCCTTCAGGCTCCTCTGTTTATGGGATTCTCCAGGCAAGAATATTGGTGTGGGGTCCTATTTCCTACTCCAATGCATCTTTCCAACCCAGGGATCAAACCTGTATCTTTTATGTCTCCTGCATTGACAGGCAGGTCCTTTACCATTATTGCCACCTGGGAATCCCAGTGATTCCATATTTCTACACATTTCAGAATGATCACATTGATCATCACTAGTTACCATCTGTCAACAGGAAAGATATTATAATAATATTACAGTTCTATTTCCCCATTGTCTGACATTTGGATTCCAGCCATCTTGCTGCTGCTGCTGCTGCTGCTGCTAAGTCGCTTCAGTCGTATCCGACTCTGTGTGACGCCATAGACCACAGCTCACCAGACTTCCCCGTCCCTGGGATTCCCCAGGCAAGAACACTGGAGTGGGTTGCCATTTCCTTCTCCAATGCGTGAAAGTGAAAATGAAAGTGAGGTCGCTCAGTCGTGTCCAACTGAGTGACCCCATGGACTGCAGCCTACCAGACTCCTACATCCATGGGATTTTTCTAGGCAAGAGTACTAGAGTGGCTTGCCATTGCCTTCTCTGTCCAGCCATCCTGGTGGGTTTGAAATGGTATCTTATTGTGGTTTTGATTTGCATTTCCCTAGACTCTGTGGACATTTGAGTGAACTCCGGGAGTTGGTGATGGACAGGGAGCCTGGCATGCTGTGATTCATGGGGTCACAGAGAGTCGGACAGGACTGAGCAACTGAACTGAACTGAACTGAACTGAATGACTAATCATTTTGGGCATTTCCATATGTGTTTCTTGATCAACTGTATTTTTCTTTTAGAAACATGATTATTCAGATCATTTTCCCATTTTTAACCTGGAGAATCCTTTTTTTTTTATTTTTGGGTTATGTTAGCTTTTATTTTTTTTTAAAAATATATTTACAAGTCCTTTATCAAGCATATGATTAGCCATGACTGTCTCTCACTATGTGAGTTATCCTTTAACTTTCTCAGTATTCTCTTTAAAGCATAAAAGTTTTTAATTTCGATGATATCAAATTTATTTTTAAAAAAACTCTTAATCTTGAGTTTGGTGTCATACTTAAATCTGTTGCTAAATACAAAGTTATAAAGATTCACCTCTATGTGTGTTTTTTAAACAGTTATATTGGTTTTACTTTCACATTTAAGTTTTTGATAAATTTCAAGTATCTTTTTGTATATGGTATGACATAAGGATGACATTCACTCTTTTGTATGTGGCAATCCGATGCAGCACAATTTGCTGCAAAGACTCATTTGGTCATTAAAAGATCTTGGCACTTTGTCTAAAGATCAGTTAACAATAGATATTTCTAGTCTCATAATTAAATCTACTGTTATATATGTCTGTCCTAATAGTTACAGAACTTTGTCTTAACATTGTTTCCTTAAAATGAAGAAGTTTGAGTACTCTTATTTTGTTCTTCTTCTCCAGGATTGCTTTGGCTTTTCTGGGTCTCTGGCAAAAATATGAACTAATACATTGTTTGTCAGTTTCTACAAAAAGTCAGGTAGAACTCTAATATGAGACCGAGTTAAATTTCAAGATCAGCTTGGAAAATATTGCTGTTTTAACAATATTAGTTTGATGCATGAAATATTTATTTAGACCTTTACTTTCAATAATATTTTATAGCTTCTAAAGTATATTTGCATTTTTGTTACATTTACTTCTAAGCATTTGATTCTTTTTCAACCAATAGAAAATACAATTGTAATAGAGTTGCATTTTTAATTTTATTTTCATATTGTTAATTGTTGATGTTTAGAAACATAACTGATTTTTATATTGATCTTTTATACCTATATTCTTGTTATAACTCTACTTACACCTATATCTATATATCTATTTATACACATTCATATATATGTTTACATATATAATATATATCTATACCTATGTCTATTTCAGCATCTTTACCTATACCTATACTCTATCTCAATACATATAGCTCTGTCTTTATATTTATACTTATATATGTTAGGGAAATTATATAAATAGTCTCGTTTAGGCTTCAGAGACAAAGAAGAAGAGGCCTCTGACTTTGCCTCTGACCTAACTGTGCACTACCTGACTACTGCTGTGGTCACTACTCACATCCACACCTGATGTGAGTGTCTGAAGATAAATACAATAGATAAATAGGAAGCAGATCTTGGAATTTTTTAATTCCCTGGGGAAGATCTGGCCAATCACTCCCCAGACTTAGCAACATTCCAAGATTTCCCAGAACAAAGCAAACAGCAGTGTAAAAAATATATCAATATGAGAACTGCATTTTGCTCCCAGACTGATAATGATATCAGTTTGTGGCCAGAGGTTTATAAAAGGGAATGCCAAATGGCATTCTTTGAAGTCTCACCCAGTGAAGGAACATGCTGCTGAGGGGACCTTTTCCCAATTGGGGCTCCAGATGTGCTGTGACACGGGACTTCCCAGTGCTGTTTAAGTGTGGATATTGGTCAAAACCTGATTTGGTGATGTGTCCTCCACTATTTCTCTTTCTCTTTTCTTTTGATGTCAATATATTGAAAGTAAGCTAAGTAATTTTCTAATAAATATTTGCATTATTTATTTTTATACAACAAATGACTTATCTTGTTAACAAATCCTTTGAACCTGAAAAAAGTGAAAGTTGCTTACTCATGTCTGACTCTTTGTGACCCCATGGATTGGTTTTCTAGGCAATTTTCCCAACCCAGGGATAGAACCCAGGTCTTCCACACTACAGATGGGTTCTTTACCAGCTGAGTCACCAGGGAAGCCCCTTTGAATTTGAAATGAAAGTGAAAACTTTTGGTGAAACAATCTATACCCAAAATCTATATCTATGCTTTATATATATCTAGTCACCCATTTATATATATGTATGTATGTCTATATCTATATATACATATAGTGAGAAATAATTAAAGACTGATTGGATGAGGCCCACCTATATTATGGAAGACGATCTGATTTACTCAAGTCTGACTTAAATGCTCAGTTCAGTTCAGTTCATTTCAGTCGCTCAGTCGTGTTCGACTCTTTGCGACACCATGAATCACAGCACGCCAGGCCTCCCTGTCCATCACCAACTCCTGGAGTTCAGTCAAAGTCATGTCCATCGAGCTGGTGATGCCGTCCAGCCATCTCCTCCCACCACCAATCCCTCCCAGTATCAGAGTCTTTTCCTGTGAGTCAACTCGTCGCATGAGGTGGCCAAAGTATTGGAGTTTCAGTTTTAGCATCAGTCCTTCCAATGAACACCCAGGATTGATCTCCTCTAGAATGGACTGGTTGGATCTCCTTGCAGTCCAAGCTAATCACATGCAAAAAACATCTTGGCCTTTTGATAGCAATTCTGTGTGCCCTTCCTTCTCATGAGCACTTAGAGTTGAGAAATATGAATATAGAACATTTGCCCAAGACCAATGAACAAAATTTAGTTGTTGAAAAATTCTATATATGTAGAGTTGTCTTTGTGTTCTTGTACTTTACACCATTTTAATGTAGACTGTTTGACTCTTAAATATACCACGTATATCAACACATATAAAAAATGGATGTTAAACATAGTAAGAATAAGTGTCCATCCCCCCAACACACACCATTATTTCTAAATCTGTAAGCGGTGGCTACACGGCACTGGAGCATCCCACGGCAGAGAGGAGATACCTCACGCTGAGAGAGGGCACAGGTGACTGCAGCACAGGTGCAGATAGCAGTGGTTGGGCAGTGCAGGAGCAGCAAGTGGCAGAGAGAAGCTACCTCACGTCCAAAGTCAGGAGTGGCAGCTGTGAGGACATACCCCAGGTCCAAGGTAACGAGCAGCAGCTTCGCTTTGCTGGAGCAGCCTAGAAGAGATACCCCAAGTCCAAGATAAATGAAATCCATGTAAGACGGTAGGTGCTGAGAGGGCATCAGAGGGCAGACAGGCTGAAACCACAATCACAGAAAACTAACCAACCTGGTCACATGGACCACAGCCTTCTGTAACTCAATGCAAGTAGGCTATGCCATGTAAGGCCACCCAAGAGGACGGGTCATGGTGGAGAGGTCTGACAGAACGTGGTCCACGGGAGAAGGGAATGGCAAATCACTTCAGTATTCTTGCCTTGAGAACCCCATGAACAGTATGAAAAGACGAAAAGATAGGACACTGAAAGATGAACTCCCCAGATCACTAGGTGCCCAATATGATGCTGGGGATCAGTGGAGAAATAACTCCAGAAAGAATAAAGCGATGGTGCCAAAACAACACCCAGCTGTGGATGTGACTGGTGATAGAAGCAAGGTCTGATGCTGTAAAGAGCAATGTTGCATAGGAACCTGGAATGTTAGGTCCATGAATCAAGGCAAATTGGAAGTGGTCAAACAGGGGATGGCAAGTGTGAACATCGACATTTAAGAAATCAGAGAACTAAAATAGCCTGGAATGGGTGAATTTTAAAAAGATGACCATTTTATCTACTATTATGGGCAGAAATCCCTTAGAAGAAATGGAGTAGCCATCATAGTCAACAAAGAGTATGAAATGCAGTACTTGAATGCAGTCTCAAAAATGACAGAATGATCTCTTGTTGGTTTCCAAGGCAAACCATTCTATATCATTGTAATTCAAGTCTATGCCCCAAACAATAACGCTGAAGAAGCTGAAGTTGAATAGTTCTATGAAAACCTACATGACCATTTAGAACTAACACCCAAAAATGATGTCCTTTTCATTATAGGGGACTGGAATACAAAAGTAGGAAGTCAGGAAACACCTGGAAAAACAGACAATTTTGACCTTGAATGAAGCAGGGCAAAGGCTAATAGAGTTTTAACAAGAGAATGCACTGGTCATACCAAACACCCTCTTCCAATGACACAAAAGCAAACTCTACACATGGACATAACCAGATGGCCAACACTGAAATCAGAATGATTATATTCTTTGCAGCCAAAGATGGAGAAGCTATATACAGTCATCAAAAACAAGACTGGGATCTGACTGTGGCTCAGACCATGAGCTCCTTATTGCCAAATTCAGGCTTAAATTGAAGAAAGTGGGGAAAGCCACTAAACCATTCATGTATGGCGTAAATCAAATCCCTTATGATTATACAGTGGAAGTGACAAATATATTTAAGGGACTAGATCTGAGAGACAGAGTGCCTCATGAACTATGGACAGAGGTTCATGATATTGTATAGGAGACAGGAATCAAGACCATCCCCAAGAAAAAGAAATGCACAAAAGCAAAAGCTGTCTGAGGAGACCTTACAAATACCTATGAAAAGAAGAGAAGCAGAAAGCAAAGGAGAAAAGAAAAAGATATGACCATTTCTATGCAGAGTTCCAAAGAATACTAAGGAGGGATAAGAAAGCCTTCCTCAGTGATCAATGCAAAGAAATAGAGGAAAACAATAGAATGGGAAAGACGAGAGATCTTTTCAAGAAAACTAGAGATAACAAGGGAACATATCATGCAAAGATGGACTCAATAAAGGACAGAAATGATATGGACCTAACAGAAGCAGAAGATATTAAGAACAGGTGGCAAGAATAAACAGAACTGTACATGGTGGTGTGATCACTCACATAGAGTCCAACATCCTGGACTGTGAAGTCATGTGGGCCTTAGGGAGCATCACTATGAACAAAGCTAGTGAAGGTGATGGAATTCCAGGTGATTTATTTCAAATCCTAAAATATGATGCTGTGAAAGTGCTGCACTCCATGTGCCAGCAAGTTTGGAAAACTCAGCAGTGGCCACAGGACTGGAAAAGGTCAGTTTTCATTCCAATACCTAAGAAAGGTAATGACAAATATGTTAAACTACCGAAAAATTGCACTTATCTCACACACTAGTAAAGTAATGCTAAAAATTCTCCAAGCCAGACTTCAGCAATACATGAACGATAAACTTCCAGATGGTTTTAGAAAAGGCAGAGGAACCAGAGATCAAATTGCCAACATCTGCTGGATCACTGGAAAAGCAAGGGAGTTCCAGAAAAACATCTATTTCTGCTTCATTGACTATGCCAAAGCCTTTGACTCTGTGGATCAAAATAAACTCTGGAAAATTTTGAAAGAGATGGGAATACCAGACCACCTGACTTTCCTCTTGAGAAACCTGTATGCAGGTCAGGAAGCAGAAGTTAGAACTGGACATGTAACAAGAGACCGGTTCCAAATAGGAAAAGGAGTATGTCAAGGTTGCATATTGTCACCATGAATGTTTAACTTATATGCAGAGTTCATCATGAGAAACGCTGGGCTGGAGGAAGCACAATCTAAAATCAAGATTCCAGGGAGAAATATCAATAACCTCAGATATGCACATGACAATACCCTTATGGCAGAAAGTGAAGAAGAAGTATAGAGACTCTTGATGGAAGTGAAAGAGGAGGGTGAAAAAGTTGCCTTAAAGTTCAACATTCACAAAACTAATATAATGGCATCTGGTCCCATCACTTCATGGCAAATAGATGGGGAAACAGTGGAAACAGTGTCGGCCTTTATTTTTTGGGCTCCAAAATCACCACAGATGGTGATTGCAGCCATAAAATTAAAAGACCCTTACTCCTTAGAAGGAAAGTTATACCAACCTAGATAGCATATTAAAAAGCAGCGACATTACTTTACCAACAAAGGTCCGTCTAGTCAAGGCTATGGTTTTTCTTGTGTTCATGTATGGATGTGAGAGTTGGACTGTGAAGAAAGCTGATTGCCGAAGAATTGATGCTTTTGAACTGTGGTGTTGGAGAAGACTCTTGAGAGTCCCTTGAACTTCAAGGAGAAGCAACAATTCCCTGCTAAAGGAGATCAGTCCTGGGTGTTCACTGGAAGCACTGATGTCGAAGCTGAAACTCCAATACTTCGGCCACCTGATGCGAAGTGCTGACTCAGTTGAAAAGACCATGGTGCTGAGAAAGATTGAAGGTGGGAGGAGAAGGGGACAACAGAGGATGAGATTGTTGGATGGAATCACCAACTCAATGGACATGAGTTTGGGTAGGCTCAGGAATAGGTGTTGGACAGGGAGGCCTGGTGTTCTCCAGCTCATGGGTCACAACGATTTGGACAGGACTGAACGACTCTACTGAATTGAACTGAATGTATATCCACGTCTGTTTGTATTGTGTGTGCTCAGTCGCCCAGTTATGTCCTACTCTTTGCAACTCCATGGATTGTAACATGCCGGGTTCTTCTGTCCATGGAATTTTCAGGCAAGAATATTGGAGTGGTATAGGGAAAGAGCAAATTAGCCAAGAAGGCTTGTTAAGCTCTCTTGCCCCATGTTTTGTAAATAATGACTGTGTAACAGCTGAGATTATTTATAGCACTGTGCATGTTTGTCATGTGGTACTCACTTGGTCACAGGTTACTCTGTGTATTACCCATGCATGAGCTCCACTGGAAGATTGGGGGCATTTTACTGCTCCGTCATGGCTGTGTCTATGGGTTCAGCCACAAGAGGAGCGAATAAAGTGTGTCTACAGCTATGGCTGCTGTATCAGCCCAGGAGAGAACACTGTTATGGCTGCCACGTCAGCCAGGAGAGAGGTTCTGTGCAGTTATATTGTATTATGTTGCATCTGCTACTACTGACGTCGTGCTAGCCAGAGGAGATAAACATGTCTGCAGTTTCTATGGCTCTTCAAGTCTTCTTCCAGCCTCTTAGCTCACTCCTTGCCTATGCTGGGTTTAGCAAAAACTGTAGACAGTGTGAACAGCAAGATAATTGGTGTGATGAACAGGATAAAGAACAACAGAAGTGAGTTGCCATTTTTTTTTTTTTTTTAATTCCTGGGTCTTCCCCACCCAGGGATTGAATTCATGTCTCTTGCATCTCCTCCATTGCCATGTGCTAGGGCATTATCATTTTCTGACATTTCTACTAAAACTTTATGTAACACACCTTTATACTGCATCTCGAAAGTAGAGTTTAATTTAAATGTCAGTGTGGGCTCCTAGTAATACTTGGCTCTTGTAAAGAGAAATAATGTTCTTTAAGTACCACAGTAGGTTTTTTTATATTTACAGACAGCTCATTTGTTCCTGCAAGGTAAAATTTATTTTCCAAAATTTATACCGGCAGCATTTTTTATTTGATCACTGCACTATCCTCATGAAAAAGGTAGTTGATGCCCTTTACTAGAGACTTTCTGAGGACCACATTGGAAGGAGTGATAAAAACTCCTTTGATTTTTTCCCCTGAGGTGTTCACTGAGGTGGTTAAATTAGCTGTGAATATGTTTATTTGGTATTTAGACAGGTCAATTTGTTTCATTAGTCATCAAGCATTAATTATCAGATTATCACTACATAGATAAACTCTTTAAAATGATTACATCAAAGAAAATTTTAAAAGGGGAATATTTAGAACTGATAGAAGTAATGATCACATTCACACATAATACTGAGAAATCAGGTTGCTTAGCAAAATTGCATTATGTCTTCCACTTAAAAAGATTACAAACACTTTTATTCTTTCTTCAACATTCTCATTATATCTTTATTACAGCTCATTATTTGACTGAGAAACGACTTAATTATTTATCAAGCAGTAAATTTTGAGCTGTGCAAAGTAACCATCACTATAAGAATTTTGTCTTCTCTTCTCATAGCCAATAATTTTGAGAAAAGTACATTTTAAGGATGTACAGTAAAGATATAGAAATAGTTGTTGGACTATAATATTCAGATTTACATAATGATTCAGATAAACATTTAAAAGTATACTGAATAACATTTAAAATAATCTTAATTTTTATTAGATATTGCTATATCTAGAGTAGTAAAATAACTGTTGCCTCATTTTACAAAGTGTATAAAATTGAAACTGATTGTAAACCAATAGTATGTTGAATTAAGTAGTCTAATAGGTTTATTATAACTATTAGAGAAAATTTGAGCACATTTAACAAAAGGAAAGAGATGAAACATTAACTCAAATTCTTCTATAGTCAAAACCAAAAAATGAAGAACAAAATAACATCATTCACAGACCCACCTACACTTTACCAAACCCTTTGTCATCAGTTTGATTTTTATTAGAATACTCTAAGATTTGTGGGCCTAGTTAAGTAAGACCATCTGTGATCATGCAAATCACACACTTTCTTAAGGGCCCTATGGCAGTGACCAGTTTATTCACAGAGACATAAGCTCTGTTAAGGAAGGGAGGCTTTTCTTTAATTCTATTTCTGGCTGTAACTCTTGGAAAAGCACCAGTACCTTTAATAGAAGGTTCTCAATACTGAGAACATGTCATTCTTTCTTTAAATTTCTAACATTCTTAATATGTGTTCAGGTCAGTTAGTACACACAGACATTGTGTGTGTGTGTGTGTGTGTGTGTGTGTAGTGCACATATATGGGCTTCTCAGGTGGCTCAGTGGTAAAGAATCTATCTGCCAAGCAGGACACACAGTTTAGATCCCTGGATGGGGAATCCCTAGATTTCTAGGGAAGGAAATGACAACCCATTCCAGTATTCTGACCTGGGAATCCCATGGACAGAGGAACCTGGAAGCTACAGTCCAAGGGGTCACTAAGAGTCAGACATGACTTAGCAACTCTACATGAACAACAAAGTAAATATATATACACACACATACACATACACACATTTTGCTACATAAATATGTAGGGTTATATACATATATCTTACATTTTGGCAAGGTTGTTGTGGCAGGGATATTCAGTGCTCATCAAATAGGCTTTTATTTTCTTATATTTCCCAGCTTCTCTTATGGTACTTTGAGTAGAAATGCAGTATATAATTTCCAGGTCAATGTTAAGAGGCTGTGTATCTCTATCCTACTTTCTGTCCCTTAATGAAAAAATATTCTTAACTATGGTGACAAAGAGGGATTTCCCAGGCTTTTCTTTCATATTAAACACTTGAGACTCTTAGTTCTCATGTTATATCAACAGAGTTTAGTCTACTATTACCAATAGAGTTGTTTCTATTACCATCTAGCTAATTGTTATTATTCAAGTTCCCAGATGATCAGTTCAGTTCAGTTCAGTCGCTCAGTCGTGTCCGACTCTCCGCGACCCCATGAATCACAGCACGCCAGGCCTCCCTGTCCATCACCAACTCCCGGAGTACACTCAAACTCATGTCCACAGAGTCGGTGATGTCATCCAGCCATCTCATTCTCCGTCGTCCCCTTCTCCTCCCGGCCCCAACCTTTCCCAGCATCAGAGTCTTTTCCAGTGAGTCAACTCGTCGCATGAGGTGGCCAAAGTATTGGAGTTTCAGCTTTAGCATCAGTCCCTCCAATGAACATCCAGGATTGATCTCCTTTAGAATGGACTGGTTGGATCTCCTTGCAGTATAAGGGACTCTCAAGAGTCTTCTCCAACACCACAGTTCAAAAGCATCGATTCTTCGGCGATCAGCTTTCTTCACAGTCCAACTCTCACATCCATACATGACCACGGGAAAAACCATTGCCTTGACTAGACGGACCTTGGTCTGCAAAGTAATGTCTCTGCTTTTTAATATACTATCAAGGTTGGTCATAACTTTCCTGCCAAGGAGCAAGCGTCTTTTAATTTCATGGCTGCAATCAGCATCTGCAGTGATTTTGGAGCCCAAAAAAACGATAAATGATAACAAAACCATGATCTGTAGAAAGTATAAGTCTATATAACTCAATGTACCTTCACATCATTTATACACAAAGCAGATGTTTCTGGTATATTATTTGATTAGATTAATGCTTAATTCTTTCCCTTCTAAATGTCTGCCATACTTCTTTTCTCAGTTGATGATGTCAGGGGAGTGTGCAATTTCCTCGGTTCTGTTTTGTCACAACAAAAATTTGAAGCGATGGACGTTAAAGCTCTTGGCATGTCACAGCTGTTGGACATATCAGTATTGCAGCTCTATGTTGCAGCTCAGTTTTATTTAGAAAAGAAAATACATCCTTGAGGCTTGAGGGCACGCCAACCCATAAGATGGGAAGAGAAGAGAGAGAGCTCAATCGCACACATGAGAGACCCCACCCTCCAGCCCTTTGGCTCCTATTTTTATATGTTTTTTCTCCTCCCACCTGAACCTGCCCTATGTAAATTGGGCTATCCAGGAGGGCTGTTTGTTCCACCTGAGGTCCTCACTCCGGTCCTCCGACCTTCCTTTGTTCTATTTTTGTGGGCTTTTCCCTTCCTTGTCTTTTAGTCACCGCCATTCTGGACTCCTTTTTCATATTCTAACTACCTAACAATGATCTTTCTAGACACAGAAACTCCAGTCAATAATCCCAATTTTGAATGGTCTTCTTTTCATTTTCTTTGGGATTCATTTTCATATTCCAACAAACAACACATCTTCATCAACGTTTACTCCGTGTAACTAATATTATACAGTAAAGATACTTCTAAAAATAATTCTAATGTCTTTTCATCCCTGCAAACCTCGACATGTGCATCGCTGTATTTTTTTTTTTGAAAGCAGTCATTTATTTTCATTAATATTTCAGACTGAATATACACTCATCAATTATCCTTGAAGCCTGGGTTTTGTACTCACCATGCTTCTGAAAATGCTTCCATTATTATTTTCTGGTTCCTATGCCCAGAGGCCTTTTTTCACCCACTTATTACTTGAAATTTCAAGTAATACAAGAGGAATAGACAATATTTAGAAAACTGACCTTGATTTGAAATTTTAATCAGCCAATTAGGATAAATTTACACCTCTCAGCAACATAAAATTTTGTACAACATGTATATAAACATGAACCATCACAAAGCAAAAGATTTTGCACCAATTATTAAGTTTTCGTTTTTCTTCCTTCTCTTTATTTCTTGTCACCCAAAAGAAAAGAGAAGAGTGGAAATGGTACATTCTATTTGTTGGTGTTTGATCCCCTGATTTTACAGATCAAAAGATTTTAAAATGTGTATATTATTGGTGAGGATTCTGGGCCAAGCAACTTTCTGTGCAACCATACAGATGAACAAGAAAGACGGTCTTGTTGAATTTTGAAGTTCAAATTTTTACAAACCTGTTACAATATGAGGGCGTTTTCAAGTCCCTTCCCCAATTATTGAAATTTTTTTAGCATGAAATTATAGCTGAATCCTGTGCATTCCACTTGGCTATAAACCCCTTGACTAATGGTAACATCTAACCCATCCTGTTTATAAATGGACCACTCACCTACTTTGCTTATTCTTGATTACCATTACTATTTTTTGTGGCGGTACAGATTCATTTCCTATCTTTTACGTAAACTGTTGATTAAAACTTTTAGACTGTCCCAGAGAAGACATTAGGTTATCCTACTTTCAAACCTGGCTTCCAGTTTTTCTACCCTTCCTTTACATTTCTACTCTAAACTTCCTGAGTTATTCATTGCATTCAACCTTATTCTCTTCATGTAAACGACTTCTTCATCAATTTCCTAACCTTGAAATCACTCTAGAAAAACATCTCTGTGTTTTAAAGTATTTTTGGACAGTTCCAGCATTTTATTTATGTGAGAGAAGATAATATTAATCTGTCACCCTTACACATTGAGGATTCAGTTCATCTACAGTGTGGTAAGATGTTGCTTTTGGGACTTCCCTGGTGGCTCAGACAGTAAAGAATCTGCCTGCAATGTGGGAGACCTGGGTTTGATTCCTGGGTTGGGAAGATCCCCTGAAGAAGGGAATGGCTCCCCACTCCAATATTCTTGACTGGAGAATCCCCATGGACAGAAGAGCCTGGCAGGTTACAGTCTATGGGCTTGCAAGGAGTCAGACAGGACTGAGCGATTAAGAGAGCAAACTGTTGCTGATGGCAGTGTGTGGTTCCTAGATGAATTTTCTTAAGTTCTGCTGGTTCATTAGGAAAACAAATTTCTGTATAAGATTATGACCATTTTATAATCAATGATAGTAATGTTTTATGTGTAAGGGAAATGCCGTTTAAAATGACATCAAGAACCCACAAAGATCAACATAATAGGAAAACAAACAAACAAAATGGAGGCATATTGCTTATTAAATTTAATGTTACTTGGGGAAGCACCTCAGTTAAGGTGAGCCTTTTATTGTAATGTGCACCTAATTGAGATGTTTCTTTATTGAGAATTAAACTTACATATTAGACAATCTCTTTATATAGTGTTAGCATGCTAATAAAACTCATGCCATTATAAAACTTATTAATATAATTTGCCAATACTTTGGGCACCTGATGCTAAGAGCTGACTCATTTGAAAAGACCCTGATGCTTGGAAAGGTTGAGGGCAGGAGGAGAAGGGGACGACAGAGGATGAGATGGTTGGATGGCATCACTGACTCAATGGACATGAGTTTGGGTAGACTTCGGGAGTTGGTGATGGACAGGGAGGTCTGGCATGCTGCAGTCTATGGGGTTGCAGAGTCGGACACGACTGAGGACTAAACCGACAAACTGAATATAATCTGCATGAGCTCAGACTTATATAGGCATGTGAAAACATTTATGCTCTCTTCCATAACTAACTCATTCTCCAGCATAATCTTTAATGGGAACACAGGCACAAATGAGCCACAGAATTTATGTTTGACTGTAAAGTAGTATCCTCAAATTCTATAAGATTTCTGTTATTATCATTTATTCTCAAATATGATTCATTTGATCATCTATTAATTTATTTATTTAACATATATTTAAATGTCACAAGTACTGCTTTTAGTTTTAGGACTTCATAAAAACAGGGAAATTTTTCCTCATAATGTGCATTGGAATGATAAAGGCAAGAGCATTTCTGGTATTGGGCAAATCTATTGCTAAAATTCTAAGATGGAAGATATCTTGGTTTATGAAAAATAAGAAAAGAAAACCACTGGACTAAGTAGAGAAGTAGAGAAGTCTTTAATTTTCTTTCTTTATAAATTCATTTTTAATTGGGGGGTAATTGTTGTGCTAGTTTCTGCCATACAACAATGTGAATCAGCCATAATTATTCATATTATCTGATCCCTCTAAGTCATCACAGAACACCAGGCTGTGCTTCTTGTGTTATATAGCAACTTCTCATCAGCTATCTATCTTACACTTGGTAATATGTAAATGTTGATGTTTCTTTCTCAATTTGTCCCACTCTCTCTTTCCCCCAATGTGTCCACAAGTCCATTCTCTGTATCTGAGTCTCCATTTCTTCCTTGCAAATAAGTCAATCAATATCATTTTTCTAGATTCCATATAAATATATATGCATTAATATATGATATTTCTTTTTCTCCTTTTTACTTACTTCACTCTGTATGACAGGCTCTAGATGCACCCATCTCACTAGTTCAGTTCATTTCAGTCACTCAGTTGTGTACGGCTCTGTGACCTCATGGACTGCAGGACATCAGGCCTCCCTATCCAACACCAACTCCCTGAGTTTACTCAAACTCATGTCCATTGAGTCGGTGATGCCATCCAACCATCTCATCCTCTGTCGTCCCCTTCTCCTCCCACCTTCAATCTTTCTCAACATCATGGTCTTTTCAGTTCTTCACATCAGGTGGTCAAAATTTTGGAGTTTGATCTTCCGTATCAGTCCTCCCAATGAATATTCAGGGCTCGTTTCCTTTAGGATGGACTGGTTGTATCTCCTTGCAGTCCAAGGGACTCTCAAGAGTCTTCTCCAACACCACAGTTCAAAAATGTAAATCCTTCGGTGCTCAGCTTTCTTTATAGTGGAACTCTCCCATCCATACATGACCACTGGAAAAACCATAGCTTTGACTAGACGGACTTTCGCTGGTAAAGCAATGTCTCTGCTTTATATAATGCTGCCTAGGTTGGTTACAGCTTTTCTTCCAAGCCGCAAGCATCTTTCATGGCTGCAGTCACCATCCACAGTGACTTTGGAGTCCAAGAAAATAAAGTCTTTCACTGTTTCCATTGTTTTCCCATCTATTTGCCATGAAGTGATGGAACTGCATTCCATGATCTTAGTTTCCTGGATGTTGAGTTTTGAGCCAACATTTTCACTCTCCTCTTTCACTTTCATCAAGTGGCTCTTTAGTTCTTTGCTTTCTGCCATAAGGATGGCATTACCTGTGTATGTGAGGTTATTGATATTTCACCTAGCAATCTTGATTCCAGCTTGTGTTTCATCCAGCCTGGAATTTCACATGATGTACTCTGCATGTAAGTTAAATAAGCAGGGTGACAATATACAGCCTTGATGTATTCCTTTCCTGATTTGGAACCAGTCTGTTGTTCCATGTCCAGTTCTAACCGTTGCTTCTTGACCTGCATACAGATTTCTCAGGAGGCAGGTAAATTTGAAATCTACTAGCATTTATTAAAGCAAGAAAAGCCTAGAGTTTGGAAGAAAAATGAGAAACCTCATATAATACTTTAATATCATATAATGAAGTAATTTATTTGGAAAAAAAATTACATCTCTTTCCATATATGTTTAATTTTTCATAAGTACACTTCATTATTTTATCTCTCTATCTTTGCTGCTTACTCAAAACACAGAATTCAAACTGAAGGCACTCTTGAGAAAAATATGTGAAGTTTGGTAGTTGGGAAATAACTGCAAAGGATTAGTTTTTATTTTTCTTTTTTGGGAGAATTTATTAGAAGTAAAAAAATAATAACAGCAAATAAGAATCTTGCCACCGCCACTGCTGCTGGTAAGTAGTTTCAGTTGTGTCCGACAATGTGTGACCCCATAGATTGCAATCCACCAGACTTCCCCATCCCTGGGATTCTCCAGGCAAGAACACTGGAGTGGGTTGCCATTTCCTTCTCCAATGCATGAAAGTGAAAATTGACAGTGAAGTCGCTGAGTCGTGTCCAACTCTTAGCAACCCCGTGGACTGCAGCCTACCAGGCTCCGCCGACCATGGGATTTTCCAGGCAAGAGTACTGGAAGGGGTTGCCGTTGCCTTCTCTGAAAGAAACTTGAGAAAATTGCAAATAAGTTCGGGGAACTAATATCATGATAAAACGTATTCGGTGGTGCCACTTAAAATAATCTTTACACATTTGTTAGCAGTGTACTATTATTTTGCTTTAGGGGTGTGAAGAGAGTGAATCAATTATATCATTATTTTATTAATAATAATAGGATTTTAAGGCTAAAATCAATATAAAAATTCTTAGGACTCTTAATTATATATGTGGACGAAATAAGTATTTCAGTTATAGAGTAATTACTTAATGAAAGCAGTCTTTGCCAGACAGAAATAAGCTATATGTAAACTGAAATAAATCATTATGTCATTTTTAAGATTGCATCCAAGTACTGCATTTCGGACTCTTTTGTTGACCATGATGGCTACTCCATTTCTTATAAGGGATTCCTGCCCACAGTAGTAGATATAATGGTCATCCGAGTTAAATTCACCCATTCCAGTCCATTTTAATTCACTGATTCCTAGAATGTCGACGTTCACTCTTGCCATCTCCTGTTTGACCACTTCCAATTTGCCTTGATTCATGGACCTAACATTCCAGGTTCCTATGCAATATTGCTCTTTACAGCATCGGACCTTGCTTCTATCACTGGTCACATCCACAACTGGGTATTGGTTTTGCTTTTGGTCCATCCCTTTATTCCTTCTATAGTTATTTCTCCACTGATCTCCAGTAACATACTGGGCACCTACCTACCTGGGGAATTCCTCATTCAGTATTCTATCATTTTGCCCTTTGATACTGTTCATGGGGTTCTCAAGGCAAGCATACTGAAGTGGTTTGCCATTCCCTTCTCCAGTGGACCACATTCGGCTGTGGTCCATGTGATTAGATCGGCTAGTTTCCTGTGATTATGATTTCGGTGTGTCTGCCTTCTGATGACCCCTAGCAATACCTACCGTCTTATTTGGGTTTCTCTTACCTTGGTCGTGGAAAATGTATTCACAGCCGCTCCAGCAACGTGCAGCCGCTGTACCTTACCTTGGACGAGGGGTATCTCCTCAAGGCCGCCCCTCCTGACCTTGAACTCGGAGTAGCTCCTCTCGGCCCTCCTGCACCGGCACAGCCACCGCCTGTTGGACCTGGGGTAGCTCCTCTCGGCCGCCGGCCCTGGCCTCAGGCATGGGGTAGCTCCTCACGGCCACACCTCTTTGCGTGGTTCGTTGCGCCGGGGCCGGCGTCTCTCACGTCGCGTCTGCGCCGCCGGGGCCTGCGTCTCTCGCGTCGCGTCTTAAAAATGACAGAATGATTTCTGTTTGTTTCCAAGGCAAACCATTCAATATTACAGTAATCCAGGCCTATGCCCCAACCAGTAATGCTGAAGAAGCCGAAGTTAATCAGTTCTATGAAGACCTACAAGACCTTTTAGAACTAACACCCAAAAAAGATGTCCTTTTCATTATAGGGGACTGGAATGCAAAAGTAGGAAGTCAAGAAACACCTGGAGTAACAGGCTAATTTGGCCTTGGAGCACGGAATGAAGCAGGGCAAAGGCTAATAGAGTTTTGTCAAGAGAATGCAATGGTCATAGCAAACACCCTCTTCCAACAACACAAGAGAAGACTCTACACATGGACATCACTAGATGGTCAACACCAAAATCAGATTGATTGTATTCTTTGCAACCAAAGATGGAGAAGCTGTATACAGTTAGCGAAAACAAGACCAGGAGCTGACTGTGGCTCAGTTCATGAACTCCTTATTGCCAAATTCAGACTGAAATTGAAGAAAGTAGGGAAAACCACTAGACCATTCAGATATGACCACAATCAAATCCCTTATGATTATACAGTGGAAGTGAGAAATAGATTTGAGGGACTAGATCTGATTGATAGAGTGCCTGATGAACTCTGGATGGAGATTCGTGAGATTGTACAGGAGACAGGGACCAAGACCATCCCCATGGAAAAGAAATGCAGAAGAGCAAAATGGCTGTCTGAGGAGGCCTTACAAATAGCTGTGAAAAGAAGAGAGGCGAAAAGCAAAGGAGAAAAGGAAAGATATAAGCATCTGAATGCAGAGTTCCAAAGAATAGCAAGAAGAGATAAGAAAGACTTCCTCAGTGATCAATGCAAAGAAATAGAGGAAAACAACAGAATAGGAAAAACAAGAGACCTCTTCAAGAAAATTAGAGATTCCAAGGGAACATTTCATGCAAAGATGAGCTCGATAAAGGACATAAATGGTATGGACCTAACAGAAGCAGAAGATATTAAGAAGAGGTGGCAGGAATACACAGAAGAGCTGTACAAAAAAGATCTTCACGACCAAGATAGTCACAATAACGTGATCACTGACCTAGAGCCAGACATCTTGGAATGTGAAGTCAAGTGGGCCTTAGAAAACATCACTACGAACAAAGCAAGTGGAGGTGATGGAATTCCAGTTGAGCTATTTCAAGTCTTGAAAGATGATGCTGTGAAAGTGCTGCACTCAATATGCCAGCAAATTTGGAAAACTCAGCAGTGGCCACAGGACTGGAAAAGGTCAGTCTTCATTCCATTCCCAAAGAAAGGCAATGTCAAAGAATGCTCAAACTACCTCACAATTGCACTCATCTCACACGCTAGTAAAGTCATGCTCAAAATTCTCCAAGCCAGGCTTCTGCAGTACGTAAACCGTGAACTCCCAGATGTTCCAGCAGGTTTTAGAAAAGGCAGAGGCACCAGAGATCAAATTGCCAACATCCGCTGGATCATGGAGAAAGCAAGAGAGTTTCAGAAAAACATCTATTTCTGCTTCATTGACTATGCCAAAGCCTTTGACTGTGTGGATCACAATAAACTGTGGAATATTCTGAAAGAGATGGGAATCCCAGACCACCTGACCTGCCTCTTGAGAAACCTGTATGCAGGTCAGGAAGCAACAGTTTGAACTGGACATGGAACAACAGACTGGTTCCAAATAGGAAAAGGTGTACGTCAAGGTTGTATATTGTCACCCTGCTTTTTTAACTTATATATCATGAGGAACGCTGGGCTGGAAGAAGCACAAGCTGGAATCAAGATTGCTGGGAGAAATATCAATATCCTCAGATATGCAGATGACACTGCACTTATGGCAGAAAGTGAAGAGGAACTCAAAAGCCTCTTGATGAAAGTGAAAGAGGAGAGTGAAAAGGTTGGCTTGAAGCTCAACATTCAGAAAACAAAGATCATGGCATCTGGTCCCATCACTTCGTGTGAAATAGATGGAAAAACAGTGGAAACAGTGTCAGACTTTATTTTTTTGGGCTCCAAAATCACTGCAGATGCTGATTGCAGCCATGAAATTAAAAGACGCTTCCTCCTTGGAAGGAAAGTTATGACCAACCTTGATAGTATATTAAAAAGCAGAGACATTACTTTGCCAACCAAGGTCCATCTAGTCAAGGCTATAATTTTTCCCATGGTCATGTATGGATGTGAGAGTTGGACAGTGAAGAAGGCTGATCTCCGAAGTATCGATGCTTTTGAATTGTGGTGTTGGAGAAGACTCTTGAGAGTCCCTTATACTGCAAGGAGATCCAACCAGTCCATTCTAAAGGAGATCAATCCTGGGTGTTCTTTGGAGGGACTGATGCTAAAGCTGAAACTGCAATACTTTGGCCACCTCATGCGGCGTGTTGACTCACTGGAAAAGACTCTGATGCTGGGAAAGGTTGGGGGCGGGAGGAGAAGGGGACGACGGAGAATGAGATGGCTGGATGGCATCACCGACTCTGTGGACATGAGTTTGAGTGTACTCCTGGAGTTGGTGATGGACAGGGAGTCCTGGCGTGCTGTGATTCGTGGGGTCGCGGAGAGTCGGACACGACTGAGCGACTGAACTGAACTGAACTGAACTGAAACTGAAAGACATTTTTTAACAGACAGCAGGCAAACAACTTGATATTCTTAGTGTAAATATGTTCATTAGTTTTCATTTGCTTCAAAATCGTACAGATATTAATGGAATCTATGAATTAATTAGAGCTGATTTACAATCATTTGAAGATACATACTCCCAACTGAATTAACCCATGCTCCCCAAGGTTTAGCCAAGTAGATGACATAAATTTAGTGCACTTTAATTTTTTCTAGAATCTTAGGCTCTCTTCTATTTATGCATTCATCTTTTTGATATTCCTAATTTGCATTATGTTTTAAGCTTCAATAGCAAATTATCAAAGTATTTTCATTTTTCATTATTTCCATTTTTCCAAATGCATACATAGATTTTAAGTTCTATAGCAAGTTTTGTGTTCCTTTACCAGGTTTTAAATTGCATTATGTGATGATAACCATCTGTTCAGGATCTCACTTATCTTTTCCACTGAAGCAACTTGAAATTAAAATTGACACTAACGGCCTTTTGCAGGCACTTATCCAGAGAATAAAGTTGTATACATCTATGGTGATGGCAAATGGACTATCTTAATATTATGAAAGTTCTGTATTTAAATATAATGCTATATACTGTGTTTTGTAAAAATAAATTGACACTTCATAAAAAAAAAAAAAAAAAAACATTTAATCAAAGAAGTTGTATGGGTCCTTCAGGAAATCTCAAGTCCAGCCAGAATATGAAGTAGGAAATGTGGACATTTAGATTTCTTGAAAAAATACAGACCTTGCTTAGCATTATAATTGTAGAAATCCATATTATCTCATATAATTATTTACTTTATTAGTAAGGGGTTTTTCTTCCAATTTTATTTAAATGCAGTTACACACAACACTGCATAAATTTAAGGTCTACAGAATAATGATTCAACTTACAGACATCATGAAATATGATTATAATAATAAGTTCTGTGAATATCCATCAGCATAAAAAATAAGACAGAGAATATTTTTCCTATATGTTATATAATGCAAGATTTACTCTCTTAAAGATTTTCACATATAACACACAACAGTGTTAGTTATATTCATCAAGTTGTACGTGCATCTGTAATATTCATTGTCTTATAACTAGATGTTTGTACCTATTGTGGAGCATACCACTCCAGAATCCTTGCCTGGAAAATCCCATAGACAAAGGAGCCTAGTGGGCCACAGTCCATGGGGTCTCAAAGAGTCAGGCACAGCTGAACGACTAACACTTTCAATTTTATTTTGTACCTTTTGACCACTTTTATCACCATTATTACATTAGTATTGAGTATATTCCCTACACTATACATTCATCCTTGTGACCAAATTATTTTGTAACTAGAACTTTGCACCTCTAATCTCCCTCATCTATTTCACTTACCCCTCCACACTCCTTTTCTTTAGCAACTACCAGTTCATTCTCTGTATCTATGATTCTGTTTCTATTTTGTTATTTGTTCATTTGTTTTACTTTTGTTCATTTGTTTTGCCTTTTTAGAGTTCAAATCTAAGTGAAATCATTTTATATTTGTCTTTCTATGTCTAACTTATTTCACATCACATAGTACCCTTTAGATCCATCCATGTTTGTTGCAAATGGCAAAGTTGTGTTCCTTTCTCATGGCTGAATAATATTCTATTGTGTATATGTAGATACACACATGTATATTGCATCTTCTTCATCTTTTCCTCTATTGCTAGACACCTGGATTGTTTTTGTATCTTGGCTATAGTAAATAATGCTGACATAAACTTAGGGTTGTATATAACTTTTTGAATTAATATGTTTGCTTTGTTTGGAAAAATATCCTAAAGTGGAATTGCTGGATCATATTGTAGTGCTATATTTTATTTTTTGAGGAATCCCCATTCTGTTCTATGTAGTGACTGCACAAATATATATCCCCACCAACAGGGTAAGATTTTTCCCTTTTCTCCACATTTTCATCAAATGTTTTAAAAAATGACTACTTTCAACATCTCAAAATGTGTGTAATAAGAATAATTCTGTATACAAGTGCTGTTTTTTACAGGAATATTTATTTATATATGATAGAATACTGAATTATCTAAATTTAGACTTTGAATTATTGGGTTTGAATTTCTACCCTGTGGCTACCAAGTCTAGTATAATTAGGGAAATATATTTAATCTTCCTGTATCAATTTGGCCCTTTATCAAATGGGGATTGTTTATAAAATTAAATAATACAGTGTTTTAAAATTCATTTAGCAGCAAATAATTTATTAAATTAAACATTAAGCATATTTTCAGGACATAAAAATGCAGAATTGCATTGATAAAGAAGGGCTGAGGACACACATTCCTGTGTCCATCTTGAACCTTTCTTACACTCTCCAAAATGTGCTCACAGGCATCATTGGGAAACCTTAGAGTTGAATAGAAATTTGTTGGTAAGAAAACTATTGCCACTTAATATGGAAAATGATTAAAAATATGACTCACCATGAAATTGCCATATATTGCTAAAACAATGTTTTATGACATGCTACTGTGTATTGGCAAACTGCATTTTCAGAACAAGAGCAAGTTCCTTTGATGGGATTCTTAAGTGGGTGCTGTGTTGTGCCACTTGAAGCCTTTTGAAGACCAACGTTCTTTTTCCCATTTCTGACAGGAAGAAAACCATTACCCAGTAAGAGTTGCTCACTGGGTTATGGCAAAAGAAGCTGACTTGCTCTTGAGCTAATCCCCCTTCAGTGGCCAGTCATTGTGAGTTGCCAGCAATTCAAAACTTAATTAAAGTATAATGCCTACTCCAGAATATCCCATAGTATCAGCTATTTCCTTCTTTGCAATTTAAACACAATTCTGCTTATCCCAATATTCAATCCTGCATCCTTCATCCCACTCAAGTATGGTTTCTTGGAGATCTCCCCTGTACACCTCATATATGCCACAGTCTTAGAATCTAATTCTGGGCAACATTTTTTCCCTTGAGAGTAGCCATAGGAAGCCAACTCCAAAATAATGTAAGTCTTTCTAACTGGTCCGCATTACTGCTGCTGCCGCTGCTAAGTCACTTCAGTCATGTCCGACTGTGTGACTCCATAGACGGCAGCCCACCAGGCTCCTCCATCCCTGGGATTCTCCAGGCAAGAACACTGGAGTGGGTTGTCATTTCCTTCTCCAATGTGTGAAAGTGAAAAGTGAAAGTGAAGTCGCTCAGTCATGTCAGACTCGTAGCAACCCCATGGACCGCAGCCTACCAGGCTCCTCCGTCCACGGGATTTTCTAGGAAAAAGTACTGGAGTGACTTGCCATTGTCTTCTCTGCCCTGTTGCTGCTAGTATACAAATAATCCTTGGGATGCTGCAGTGATACAGTTGATAAAACCTTTACCAGCAGTGAAATGTAATGGTATGCCAGTGGAGAACTAGTTTTTATAAATTCTGTGGAAATAAGTATCTGTTGGTTGCTTTGACATTTCGGAAAGAAAAATAAAGGCTGAGTGAAATTATCAATGTAAGGCCTTCTTGGCAACTTAGGGCTTCCCTGGTGGCTCAGATGGTAAAAAATATGCCTGCAATGCAAGAAACCTGGGTTTGATCCCCGGGTCAGGAAAATTCCCTGGAGGCGGGTATGACAACCCACTCTGGTATTCTTGCCTGGAGAATTTCATGTACAGAGGAGACTGGAGGGCTATAATCAATGGGGTCGGAGCGTCAGACACAACTGAGCAACTCACACTTTCACTGGCAAATTAAACGATGCTCTTATCTTCTGCAGCAAGCAAAGAATAAGCAGAGTCAAGCCTCGTAAAGTAGATGAGTTCCCCAGAAAAGTTGATTCTCAAACCCAGTGGTTTCCTGTGTGTCAAGGATGGATTTGGAAAGAATGAGACCTGATAACCACAACCATTGAAACTGGATTTAATCACTTGATCGTTTTAAAATTCCAGATATGCCCTGAATGGTTGGGTCTGCTGAAGCAACATCCTTCCCTGTTAAACACTAGTGCTTCTTATTTCTTTGTGGACAATGAAGAGACTTCTACCTTACAAGACATCAAGCACCCCATACATCATCTAAGGCCAGCTGAGCTTCTGCCTGTCAGAACAATAACGGAGTCAGCCAAGGAGGCTCTGTGTCTGCTATGGGTAAGAATACACCATAGGAAATACAAGACCTAGTGAACATGGTCCAGAAGTCGTTACCTATGTGACTGGGTCCTGAAGATGATGCAACAAGACTGAGGAATACAAATCAAGGAAGATTCTATCAAAGTAGACAGAGGGCAAAAACAAAGAGTATTCCAAACTTCTACAAAGAATTTGAGAAGTGCTACTGATACTTGCTAGGATGGCTCTTGGAATCTCATACAAAGTGATTAAATGAAGTAGAAATGTAAGAACTTCTAGGAAAGATAGCAGCAGAAAAGAATAAAACTGTCTTAGGGAAGTTGCCATACCAGCATTGTTTTATTACATGAGATGGGAAAACCCAGTTACCTGTGTTCTGTGAGAGATTACAGAACACACAACACTTCCTAAAATTGTAAAGAATGATCCAGTGACTACAGCATCATAATTGTTGAGAGGGTTAGTACTTGTGCAGCTCCTGGCCAGCTATAGTCCATAGGGTTTCAAAGAGTCAAACACAACTAAGCAACTGAAAATAATCTCTAGAGGTGGAGATAACCAAGGGAGATGGGTCCTTTGTAGCAGGAGGTATCATAGAATTTTGAAATGATAAAGCTGGAGAGCTGGTTTGTAGGAAGCAAAGGACAGACTTACCTAGTGGGAACCAAGGTCTGATTGACAGCCAGCGTTATCTGACCTGAAGAAAAAAACAGAGGTAGTTAATTTATGTCTTAACATGTACATAAAGGCAAGACAGATAGAAAGCCAAGCAGAGTTATGATTAGCTTATACAAGAGAAATTAACTTCAGTCTGGAAATTGTCACTTTTAACCTTACAAGAAAAACAAAGTTGAAAAAAAAAAAACCTAGAAATCAAAACCTTAGCCCCAGAATTGAGGTTACTGAACAAGCCATTACCCACAAAACTCTAGATATAAGTAAATATAGAGTCACAGTTGAGATCAATTTAGCAGGAACAGAAATAGCTCAGAGCCAGTGACTGGTAAGGAAGCTGATAGGACATGGTCCACGAACTTCTGAAGTCTAAGTGTGGACCATTTTGAGAAATTCTGAAGGCCCAGGTGAAGAAGGAGTAAGCACACTTTCATTGGTTTCAACCCCCATAGCATCCCCATCAGGATTTCATGGTAAATATCAGAGAAAAATCCCCTCCTCTTCCAAACAGCAGAGAGGAAAACGTCATCCCTGGGAATACTTTCAATGTTTTCTCCATGACAAAGGACTGCCCACGAAGCAACTGCTGTCTCCTAGAGTTTAATATGGCCTTGGTTAATGGCAAGGATACAACTCTGGTCCAGTGACTTCTGTTTCACATAAAAGGGGAAAGACTACTAAGAGTTTTTTAAGGACAGAGCCCAGGGAATCAGACTCACTAAAAAGATGGGATTTAATTATAATCTTAATAGAATTTTTCCCCTTCTGGTACCTTATGGTCACATCAAAAGTGCTCCAGTACAATAACAGTGGATTCTTGCTAAAATAGCTGAAATTCAAGCCTAGTTTAGGAAGGAGTTCTTAGAGAAAAACAAAGACAACAGTAAAGAAAAAAAAAAAAAAAAGAGAGAGAGAGAGAGAGAAACTTAAGACTCTGTTTCCAAAAGCTACAACACAGAACCTAGCACAGCTAGAAGCCATTTTTAAAAAACCTGACATTAAATTCCGAATAACCATAGATCTATTATTTGATACATCTTGTCCAAATGTTAACAACAACAACAAATCATAAGCCATGCAAAAGGCAAAAGAAAAGTGTAGTTTCTGAAGTAACTTAAGAAGCATAATTACCAAACTCAAATATGATACTGATTTTGAATAAGTGTATTTAATCACAATTAACAGAAGAAAAGGATCATGCTTTAAGCTTCAACTATGCTGTTCAGTTCAGTTCAGTGCAGTCGCTCAGTCATGTCTGACTCTTTGCCACCCATGAATCACAGCACGCCAGGCCTCCCTGTCCATCACCAACTCCCGGAGTTCACTCAAACTCATGTCCATTGAGTCGGTGATGCCATCCAACTACCTCATTCTTTGTCGTCCACTTCTCCTCCTGCCCCCAATCCCTCCCAGCATCAGAATCCTTTCCAGTGAGTCAGCTCTTCACATGAGGTGGTCAAAGTACTGGAGTTTCAGCTTTAGCATCAGTCCTTCCAATGAACACCCAGGATTACTCTTCTTTAGAATGGACTGGTTGGATCTCCTTGCAGTCCAAGGGACTCTCAAGAGTCTTCTCCAGCACCACAGTTCAAAAGCATCAATTCTTTGGCGATCAGCTTTCTTCACAGTCCAACTCTCACATCCATACATGACCACGGGAAAAACCATAGCCTTGACTAGACGGACCTTTGTTGGCAAAGTAATGTCTCTGCTTTTTAATATGCTATCTAAGTTGGTCATGGAGAAAGCAAGAGAGTTCCAAAAAAAACATCTATTTCTGCTTCTTTAACTATGCCAAAGCCTTTGACTGTGTGGATTACAATAAACTGTGGAACATTCTGAAAGAGATGGGAATACCAGACCACCTGACCTGCCTCTTGAGAAACCTGTATGCAGGTCAGGAAGCAACAGTTAGAACTGGACATGGAACAACAGACTGGTTCCAAATAGGAAAACGAGTACGCCAAGGTTGTATATTGTCACCCTGCTTATTTAACTTATATGCAGAGTACATCATGAGGAACCCTGGGCTGATCAATAACCTCAGATATGCAGATGACACCACCCTTATGACAGAAAGTGAAGAGGAACTCAAAGACCTCTTGATGAAAGTGAAAGAGGAGAGTGAAAAGGTTGGCTTGAAGCTCAACAGTCAGAAAACGAAGATCATGGCATCTGGTCTCATCCCTTCATGGGAAATAGATGGGAAAACAGTGGAAACAGTGTCAGAGTTTATTTTTTGGGCTCCAAAATCACTGCGGATGCTGATTGCAGCCATGAAATTAAAAGACGCTTACTTCTTGGAAGGAAAGTTATGACCAACCTAGATAGCATATTAAAAAGCAGAGATATTACTTTGCCAACCAAGGTCAGTCTAGTCAAGGCTATGGTTTTTCCCGTGGTCATGTATGGATGTGAGAGTTGGACTGTGAAGAAAGCTGATCGCCGAAGAATTGATGTTTTGAACTGTGGTGCTGGAGAAGACTCTTGAGAGTCCCTTGTACTGCAAGGAGATCCAACCAGTCCATTCTAAAGGAGATCAATCCTGGGTGTTCATTGGAAGGACTAATGCTAAAGCTGAAACTCCAATACTTTGGCGCCTCATGCGACGAGTTGACTCACTGGAAAAGAGTCTGATGCTGGGAAGGATTGGGGGCGGGAGGAGAAGGGGACGACAGAGAATGAGATGGCTGGATGACATCACCAACTCAATGGACATGAGTTTGAGTGAACTCTGGGAGTTGGTGATGGACAGGGAGGCCTGGCGTGCTTTGGTTCATGATGTCGCAAAAAGTCGGACACGACTGAGCGACTGCACTGAACTGAACTGAACTGAACTGAAGTTGGTCATCAGTCAGTCAGTCAGTTCAGTCGCTCAGTCGTGTCCGACTCTCCGCGACCCCATGAATCACAGCACGCCAGGCCTCCCTGTCCATCACCAACTCCCGGAGTACACTCAAACTCATGTCCAGAGAGTCGGTGATGCCATCCAGCCATCTCATTCTCGGTCGTCCCCTTCTCCCCCCGCCCCCAACCTTTCCCAGCATCAGAGTCTTTTCCAGTGAGTCAACTCGTCGCATGAGGTGGCCAAAGTATTGCAGTTTCAGCTTTAGCATCAGTCCCTCCAATGAACATCCAGGATTGATCTCCTTTAGAATGGACTGATTGGATCTCCTTGCAGTATAAGGGACTCTCAAGAGTCTTCTCCAACACCACAGTTCAAAAGCACCGATTCTTCGGCGATCAGCTTTCTTCACAGTCCAACTCTCACATCCATACATGACCACGGGAAAAACCATTGCCTTGACTAGACGGACCTTGGTTGGCAAAGTAATGTCTCTGCTTTTTAATATACTATCAAGGTTGGTCATAACTTTCCTTCCAAGGAGCAAGCGTCTTTTAATTTCAAGTTGGTCATAGCATGTGTCAAACTATCCTTCTTTTCCATGATTGAATAAAACTGTGTACTTAGTACATTTTGTTATTCATTCACCTGCCAATGGACACATGGTTTGCTTCCACCTTTTGGCTATTATGCTAAACATTGTGTCAAAATTTCTGTTTTTAATTTTTTGTATGAATACCCAGAAGTGAAATTGCTAGAACATATAATAATCTATGTCTAATATTTTGAGAAATTACCATATTTTTTTCCACAGTGGCTGCATCTTACATTTCCAACCATCAGGAACATATGAGGTTACAATTTCTCTATATCTTTTCCTTGTTATTTTTATAAACTTATTTTTGTAATATTTATTTTAATAAGAATGTCCTACTTTGCTTTAATATATTCTTAAAACATAGTATCAGTTCAGTTCAGTTTCTCAGTTGTGTCTGACTCTGAGACCCCATGGACTGCACCACACCAGGCTTCCCTGTCCAACACCAGCTCCAGGAGCTAGCTCAAATACATGTTGAACCAGCTGTTGATGACATCCAACCATCTCATCCTGTGTCATCCCCTTCTCCTCCTGCTGCCTTCAGTTTTTCCTGGCATCAAGGTCTTTTCCAGTGAGTCAGTTCTTTGCATCAGGTGGCCCAAGAATTGGAGCTTCAGCATCAATCAGCCCTCCCAAAGAATATTGAGGGCTGATTTCCTTTAGGATTGATTGGTTGGATCTTCTTGAAGTCCAAGGCACCATTAAGAGTCTTCTTCAACACCACAGTTCAAAGGCCTCAATTCTTCAGTGCTCAGCTTTCTTTATGGTCCAACTCTCACATCCATACATAACTACTGGAAAGACCATAGCTTGGGTTAGATGGACCTTTGTCGGTAAAGTAATGTGAGCACATCATGATTATCTGGGTCATTATTATTATTATTTTGTATAGTTCTTTTGTGTATTTTTGCCACCTCTTCTTAATATTTTCTGCTTCTGTTAGGTCCATACTGTTTCTCTCCTTCATTGTGCCCATCTTTGCTTGAAATGTTCTTTGGTAGCTCTAATTTTCTTGAAGAGATCTCTAGTCTTTACTATTCTATTGTTTTTCTTCTATTTCTTTGCACTGATCACTGAGGAAGACTTTCTTAACGCTTCTTGCTATTTTTTGGAATTCTGCATTCAGATTGGTATATTTTTCCTTTTCTCCTTTTCCTTTCACTTTTCTTTGCTCAGTAATTTGTAAGGCTTCTTCACACAACCATTTTGCCTTTTTGCATTTCTTCTTGGAATGTTTTTGATCACTGCCTCCTGTACAGTATTATGAACCTCCGTCCATAGTTCTTCAGGCACTCTGTCTATCAAATCTAATTTCTTGAATCTATTTGTCACTTCCACTGATTTGATTTAGGTCATACCTGAATGGTCTAGTGGTTTTCCCTACTTTCTTCAATTTAAGTCTGAATTTGGCAATAAGGAATTCATGGTCTAAGTGACATTCAGCTCCCCATCTTTTTTTGCTGACTATATAGAGCTTCTCTATCACAGCCCCAAAGATTATAATGGATCTGATTTCGGTATTGACCATCTGCTGATACCCGTGTGTAGGCTCATCTCTTGTGTTGTTGGAAGAGTGTGTTTGCTATGAGCAGTGACCTTTTCCCTGCTTCATTTTGTACTCCACGGCCAAACCTGCCTGTTACGTCAGGTATCTCTTGACTTTCTACTAATGCATTTCAGTCCTCTATGATCAAACGGATATCTTTTGTTTTTCTCTGTTTTCTTTTGGTGTTTGTTCTTGAAGGTTTTGTAGGTCATCATAGAACCATTCAACTTCACTTCTATGGCATGGTGATTGGGACATAGACTTGGATTACTATGATATTGAATGGGTTTCCTTGGAAACAGACAGAGATCGTTTGGTCATTTTTTGAGATTGGACCCAAGTACTGCATTTCAGACTCTTTTGTTGACTGTGAGTGTTATTCCATTTCTCCTAAGTGATTTTTGCCCACACTAGTAGATATAATGGTCATCTGAATTAAATTCACCCATTCCAGGCCACTTTAGTTCATTGATTTCTAAAATGTCAATGTTCACTCTTGCCATCTCCTATTTGATCACTTTCAATTTACCTTGATTCATGGACCTAACATTCCTAGTTCCTATGAAATATTGTACTTTGTTTTATCGGACTTTACTTCCACCAGACACATCCACATCTGGGTGTTGTCTTCACTTTGGCTCTGTCTCGTCATTCTTTCTGGAGTTACTTCTTCATTCTTCTGCAGTGGCATATTGGGCACCTACAGACCTGGGGAGTTCATGTTTTAGTGTCATATATTTTTTTCCTTTTCATACTGTTCACAGCATTCTCAAAGCAAGAATACTGAAGTGGTTTGACATGCCCTTCTCCAGTGGACCACATTTTGTCAGGACTTTCCAACATGACATATCCGTCTTGGGTGGCCCTACATGGCATGGCTCATAGTTACATTGAGTTAGGCAGGGCTGTGGTCCATGTGATCAGTTTGGTTAGTTTTTTGTGATTGTGGTTTTCATTCTCTCTGCCCTCTGATGGAGAAGGATAAGAGGCTTGTCAAACTTCCTGATGCGAGAGACTGAAAATGTAGTATAGAACTGCACATGTTTTCATAAGCTTTTACTTCTACACCATTTATGCCCTTAAATTTAACAAGTCTCACAAACAAAATACATTTGAATGTTGCTATTTATCTAATCTATCTTTTAACTGGATCAATTCTGTTTACTATTTTAATAAGATTAAATGCTTCGATGCATCTATCATCTTTCTACTAGTTTTTATTTCTCCTTTTCAGTTCAGTTCAGTCACTCAGTCATGTCCGACTCCTATCTTTTATTTGTCCCCTAGTTTCCCTTTGATGTCTTTTTTCAACTGAGCATATTTTTTGGTTACATTTTCTTCATTTAGATAATTATCCTCAACCTCATAAAGGCTTTGTTGCTTACCTCCAAGTGATATATCCACTTCAATACATTGTAAACACTGCTCAGGATGGTATGTCTACATCTCCCCAGTCATACTTTGTGCTATTCCCATCTGATTTACTTATTCGCACACTGAAAACTCGACAATACTTTGTTTTTATTTTAGTTAATTTTATTTTCAAAATATTAACATTATAAGGAAAATATTATTTATTTTCCAATTTGGATACCTTTCTTCATTCTCCTTCCTTTGTGTAGCTGTCTGCTTCCATCTGCTAAATAGTCAAATCTCCATTCCTTAAAAGATTGGAAATAGAACTGACATACAACCCAGCAATCCCACTGCTGGGCATATGCACTGAGGAAACCAGAATTGAAAGAGACACGTGTACCCCAATGTTCCTCGCAGCACTGTTCACATTAGCTAGGATATGGAAGCAACCTAGAAGTCCATAAGCAGATGAATGGATAAGAAAACTGTGCTACATATACACAATGGAGTATTCAGTCAGTTCAGTTCAGTTCAGTCACTCAGTCGTGTCCGACTCTCCGCGATCCCATGAATTACAGCACGCCAGGCCTCCCTGTCCATCACCAACTTCCGGAGTTCACTCAAACTCATGTCCACAGAGTCGGTGATGCCATCCAGCCATCTCATTCTCTGTTGTCCCCTTCTCCTCCCGCCCCCAACATTTTCCAGCATCAGAGTCTTTTCCAGTGAGTCAACTCGTCGCATGAGGTGGCCAAAGTATTGCAGTTTCAGCTTCAGCATCAGTCCTTCCAATGAACACCCAGGATTGATCTCCTTTAGAATGGACTGGTTGGATCTCCTTGCAGTACAAGGGACTCTCAAGAGTCATACTCAGCCATTAAAAATAATGCATTTGAGTCAGTTCTAACATAGTGGATGAAACTGGAGCCTATAATACAGAGTGAAGTAAGCCCGAAAGGAAAACAACAATACAGTATATTAATGAACATATATGGAATTTAGAAAGATGGTAATGGTGACCCTATACGTGATACAGCAAAAAAGACACAGATATAAAGAACAAACTTTTGGACTCTATGGGAGAAGGTGAGGGTGGGATAATTTTACAGAATAGCGTTGAAACATGTATATTACCATATGTGAAATAGGTGACCAGCCCAAGTTTAATGCAGGAAATGGTGCTCAAAGCCAGTGCACTGGGATGACCCAGAGGGATGGGATGGGGAGGGAGGTGGGAGGGGGGTTTAGGATAGGGGACACATGTACACCTGTGTCTGATTCATGTCAATGTAAGGAAAAAACCACCACAATATTGTAAAGTAATTAGCCTCCAATTATAATAAATAAATTAAAAAAGAAAAATTTAAATCTCCATAACAGTGAGTTTGGTGGATTCAATCAGCTGTGATAGGAACCCACGGATACAGTGACCTGAGTATATGATGTGGTTTCATATAAGGGATTTCAACACCTATGCACACATTTTGGCTGACATGGCCCTTTATATGTGAAAAATCTTTTATCTCTTTTGTGAAATATATTGTCTTCGTGTATAGAGTTTTAGGTTTGTTGTTGTTTTCTTCTCCATACTATATTTATTAGATGCTACTCATTTTCTCATATCTTCTTCCTCTCTATGCAACATATTTATACTCCATTACTCTTTTCTTGGGCTTCCCTGGTGGCTCAGAGGTTAAAGCGTCTGCCTCCAATGTGGGAGACCCGGGTTCGATCCCTGGGTCGGGAAGATCTCCTGGAGAAGGAAACGGTAACCCACTCCAGTATTCTTGCCTGGAGAATCACATGGACGGAGAAGCCTGGTAGGCTACAGTCCACGGGGTCGCAAAGAGTCGGACACGACTGAGCGACGGAACGGAACGGAACGGAACTCTTTTCTTGGGGAGAAGGTGGGTTTGGAAAGTTTTAATTTTGATGACATTTTTTGCCCATGACATTATTTGATTTTTCCCCATTTTTAGAAGTTATGGTAAAATATAAACAATATAAAATTCATAAATATAAAAAATATGATATGTTCCCGTAGTTAACATTCTACATTTCCACTTTATGAGACATAGATTTGATTCCTACTTGGGGAAAATAAATCTTGCAGGCAATGCAGTATGCCCTCTGCCAAAAAAAAAAAAAAGTAAAAATAATATAAAATTTATCTTCCTAACCATTTTAAGTGTATAGTCTAGTGGCATTAAGTACATTCATATTGTTGTACAACAATAACCACCATTTAGTTCTGAAATCCCCTTCATGTTGTAAAACTGAAAAACCATTAAACAATAACTCTCCACTTCCCCTTTCCGATAGGTCCTGGAAACCATCATTCTATCCCTATAATTTTGACTACACTTAACTACCATATATATATATATATATATATATAGAGAGAGAGAGAGAGAGAGAGAACTTTAGCATTTCTGCCATGTTCCTTTGTATAGATGTATTCATATTTCTTGTGTTTGGTTTTTTGGATCTTCTTAAGTCAGTTTCTAGCTTTCAACAAACTTGAAAATGATTTCTTTAAATATCATGTCTATCCCTACCCCTATATAAGAGATCCCAATTTTCCATTTATCAGAACCTTTAAATTATCTCACAACTCATTGAAGTTTTTATCATTTTGTTTAAATTTTGTTTTCTCTCTTTGCTTTACTTTTGATAGTTTCTCATTAGAAGCCAATGGCAAGCCACTCCAGTACTCTTGCCTAGAAAACCGCATGGATGGAGGAGACTGGTGGGCTGCAGGCCGTGGGGTCGCTAAGGGTCAGACAGGACTGAGCGACTTCACTTTCACTTTTCACTTTCACACATTGGAGAAGGAAATGGCAACCCACTCCAGTGTTCTTGCCTGGAGAATCCCAGGGAAGGGGGAGCCTGGTGGGCTTCCGTCTGTGGGGTCACACAGAGTCAGACACGACTGAAGTGACTTAGCAGCAGCAGCATGATATGTCTTCAGATTTACTATTCCTCTCTTCTGCAAAAGAAACCTGCCATTAACCTCACCCAGTACAATTTTCACCTCAGATATTGTAGTTTTTCTTTTTTTTTTTTTTTTAATAGAAGTGTTATTCTGCATTTACTTTCAAATTTTCAACACAAGCAATGCATTTGTACCAACTGTTTTAATTCTCTGTCTACACAATCACAATTGTGTCAATTTTGGATCACTTTTGTTGATTGAATTTTGTCCCTCTTTCTTAATGTGCCACATATTTCTCCTCTTTGCCATGTTAAATTGGATGAAAAAGATTGTAATTTTATCTGTTGTGGCTTTATCCAATGCATTTTAAAAAAATATATTCCTGAGTTTTCCCTGGAGCACAGTTAATTTAGTTGGAAACAGTTTGATCCTTTTGGATCTACTGTTGAGATTTAAGTAGGCTCAATTCAGCATTTAATTTAGGGCTAATCATGGCCCACCACTGAGCCAATACTCTTTGGAATGCCTGCATGCCTGAGGAAACTTCAAACCTGTGGATGTCTGAGAGTAAGTAGGTGGTGATGTTTATAATATAACATTTGTAATGCAAGAGGAGAGTTTTAAGTGTCTGTCTCACAGAGCTGGGAGGTTAGGAGTTGCTTCCTCAATGACTGCCCATGGAAACTCTCATTATGCTTTTAAAACTTCGAACTCAGGTTTGGAAGAACAGAGATCTTCATTTGTCAGCAATTTGAGTGTTGGTCATTAGAGAGTTGTCTGACCCAGGAGCTATTTTATTAACTCACAGTGAATAACATACCTGTCAAAAGAGCTAGAATGCTCAAGATCAGCCCATTGTTTCCTGGTAACCAACATACAGCCTTAGTTAAATGACAGCTTACTAATTTTTAATGAGAAACAGCTGGCAAACTTGTAGGACAATGAATTCTATCCTTGTATGGGGAGCCAAATGAGCTCCAGGTGACAATATACAAGCATCTTATACTATGATAATGAGATAATTTGAACTTGAATATGTGGGTCACCCAGTTCTAACAATTTTTTAAAAGGGTGTTTTATTTTTTCATTCAAGAAGTGAATACTTGAACTTTATAGTCAGTGCTTTCTCTCCCTTACAGTCTCTGTAAAATACATATTTTTATTTTTTTTCATAATCTACAGGTTACTAATCTCCCATATTTCTGAAACATATATTCTTTCCTTAAATGGGTTCATAGATTTAATTCTTCATATACACAATTTATAATATCTCCTGAGTCACTTAGTCTTTTAGAGTGTTTATTCATTTTTTCTCATGAATCCACATTGTTTTAATTTGCAGGTTAACACAAAGGGAAACTGTCTTTTCTTCTTTTACAAGTTCTTGGAAAAGATATCCTTTTAACATGGAATCAGTGAAAATAAAAACTTTCTTTAAGGTAGGCAAATGCCTAACTCAGTCATTTAAGTCATTTAAGTTGGATTACTATTCAAGATACCACTGATCATTTCTCAGCGACTAACATGATCACAGCATATATGTAGAAATACAGTTCCACCTGCTGTCTCAAGGCATGGGAATGCCAATCATAATGTTATCACCTGGAATGTAAGGGATACATCTATGCATGCTGGACACAGGTTCTGAAGATAGGAGCAAGTCCCTGACCTTTTGCCTGATAAATATTTTATCCAAGTTGCTGCATCTTTGGAAGAACCAGAGTGGTTCTAGGAAAAAATGTGAGAAAAAGTTCATGAACTTCTAGTTCAGTAAGGAAAAGAATTATTCAAACACTTTATCTTCTTTATTTTATTTTTTAATTTATTTTATTGAAGGCAAATTATCTTACATTAATATATTGGCTGGTTTTACTATACATTGACACGAATCCGCCGCGGGTGTACATGTGTTCCCTTTCTTGAACCCCCTCCCACTTCCCTCTTCCCCATATCCTCCCTCCAGGTCATCCCCGTGCACCAGCCCCAAGCATCCTGTATCATGCGTCGAACCTGGACTGGTGATTCATTTCACATATGATAATATACATGCTGCAATGCCATTCTCCCAAATCATCCCACCTTCACCCTCTCCCACAGCGTCCCAAAGACTGTTCTATATACCTATGTCTCTTTTGCAGTCTCATATACAGGGTTAAGGTTACCATCTTTCTAAATTCCATATATATGCGTTGCTAAGTCACTTCACTTCAGTCGTGTCCAACTCTGTGTGACCCCACAGACGGAAGCCCACCAGGCTCCCCCGTCCCTGGGATTCTCCAGGCAAGAACACTGGAGTGGGTTGCCATTTCCTTCTCCAATGTGTGAAAGTGGAAAGTGAAAGTGAAATCGCTCAGTCGTGTCCGACCCTTAGCGACCCCACAGACTGCAGCCCACCAGGCTCCTCCATCCGTGGGATTTTCTAGGCAAGAGTACTGGAGTGGCTTGCCATTGCCTTCCCCGTTAGAATACTATATTGATGTTTTTCTTTCTGGATTACTTCACTCTGTATAATAGGCTCCAGTTTCATCCACCTCATTAGAACTGATAATACATACCGAGGAAACCAGAATTGAAAGAGACACATGTACTCCAATGTTCATTGCAGCACTGTTTATAATAGCCAGGACATGGAAGCAACCTAGATGTCCATCTGCAGATGAATGGATAAGAAAACTTTGGTACATATACACAATGGAGTATTTCTCAGCCATCAAAAAGAATGCATTTGAATCAGTTTTAATGAGGTGGATGAAATTGGAGCCAATTATACAGAGTGAAGTAAGCCAGAAAGAAGAACATCAATACTGTATATTAACGCATATATATGGAATTTAGAAAAATGGTAACCTGAACCCTGTATAAGAGACTGCAAAAGAGACATAGGCATTTAGAACAGTCTTTGGGACTCTGTGGGAGAGGGTGAAGGTGGAATGATTGGGGAGAATGGAATTGTAGCATGTATATTATCATAAGTGACCAGTCCAGGTTCGACGCATACATTTTCCTCTGTTCATTTCTTTGCATTTGTGCTTTTTTAATAAAATTCTTTTTTAGAAATAAAAAAAATAAATTAAAAAAAAAAGTGCATTCTTTATGATGGCTGAAAAATACTCCATTGTGTATATGTACCAAAGCTTTCTTATCCATTCGTCTGCAGATGGACATCTAGGTTGCTTCCATGTCCTCGCTATTATAAACAGTGCTGCAATGAATATTGGAGTACATGTGTCTCTTTCAATTCTGGTTTGCTTGGTGTGAATGCCCAGGAGTGCGATTGCTGGATCATATGGCAGTTCTATTTCCAGATTTTTGAGGAATCTCCACACTGTTCTCCATTGTGGCTGTAATAGTTTGCATTCCTACCAACAGTGTAAGAGGGTTCCCTTTTCTACACACCCTCTCCAGAATTTATTGCATGTAGACTTTTGGATAGCAGCCATTCTGACTGGTGTGAAATGGTATCTCATTGTGGTTTTGATTTGCATTTCTCTGATTATGAGGGATATTGAGCATTTTTTTTCATGTGTTTGTTAGCCATCTTTATGTCTTCTTTGGAGAAATGTCTGTTTAATTCTTTGGTCCATTTTTTGATTGGGTCATTTATTTTTCTGGAATTGAGCTGCAGGAGCTGCTTGTATATTTTGGAGATTAATTCTTTGTCATATTGTTTCATTTGCTATTAATTTCTCCCATTCTGAAGGCTGTCTTTTCACCTTGCTTATAGTTTCCTTAGCTGTGCAGAAGCTTTTGATTTTAATTAGGTCCCATTTGTTTATTTTTGCTTTTATTTCCAATATTCTGGGTGGTGGGTCTTAGAGGATCTTGCGGTGATTTATGTAAGAGAGTGTTTTGCCTACGTTCCCCTCTAGGAGTTTTATAGTTTCTGATCTTACATTTAGCTCTCTAATCCACTTTGAGTTTATTTTGGTGTATGGTGTTAGGAAGTGTTCTAGTTTCATTCTTTTACAAGTGGCTGACCAGTTTTCCCAGCACCATTTGTTAAAGAGACTGTTTTTTCTCCATTTTATATTCTTGCCTCCTTTGTCAAAGATAAGGTGTCCATAGGTGCATGGATTTATCTCTGGGCTTTCTATTTTGTTCCATTGATCTATATTTCTGTCTTTATGCCAGTACCATACTGTCTTGATGACTGTGGCTTTGTAGTAGAGCCTGAAGTCCGGCAGGTTAATTCCTCCAGTTCCATTCTTCTTCTTCAAGATTGCTTTGGCTATTTGAGGTTTTTTGTATTTCCATACAAATTGTGAGATTGTTCTAGTTCTGTGAAAAATATCATTGGTAACTTGATAGGGATTGCATTGAATGTATAAATTACTTTGAGTAGTATACTCATTTTCACAATATTTATTCTTCCAATCCACGAACACGGTATATTTCTCCATTTTTAGTGTCCTCTTTGATTACTTTCACCAGTGTTTTATAGTTTTCTACGTACAAGTTTTTGTTTCTTTAGGTAGATATATTCCTAAATATTTAATTCTTTTCATTGCAACAGTGAATGGAATAGTTTCCTTAATTTCTCTATTTTCTCGTTATTAGTGTATAGGAATGCTAGGGATTTCTGTGTGTTGATTTTATATCCTGCAACTTTGAGGTATTCATTGATTAGCTCTAGTAGTTTTCTGGTAGAGTATTTAGGGTTTTCTGTGTAGAGGATCATGTCATCAGCGAACAGTGAACGTTTTACTTCTTCTTTTCCAATTTGTATTCCTTTCATGTCTTTTTCTGCTCTGATTGCTGTAGCCAAAACTTCCAGAACTATGTTGAATAGTAGTGGTGAGAGTGGGCATCCTTGTCCTGTTCCTGACTTTAGGGGCAATGCTTTCAGTTTTTCACCATTGAGGATAATATTTGCTGTGCGTTTGTCATATATAGCTTTTATTATGTTGAGCTATGTCCCTCTATTCCCACTTTCTGGAGGGTTTTTATCATAAATGTATGTTGAATCTTGTCGAAGGCTTTCTGTGCATCTATCAAGATAATCATATGATTTTTATTTTTCAGTTTGTTAATGTGGTGTATTACGATGATTGATTTGCGGATATTGAAGAATCCTTGCATTCCTGGGATAAAAACCACTTGGTCATGATATATGATTTTCTTAATGTGTTGTTGGATTCTGATTGCTAGAATTTTGTTAAGGATTTTTGCATCTTTGTTCATCAGTGATATTGGCCTGTGGTTTTCTTTTTTTGTGGGATCTTTACCAGGTTTTGAGATTAGGGTGATAGTGTCCTCATAGAATGAGTTTGGAAGTTTTCCTTCCTCAGCAATTTTCTGGAAGAGTTTGAGTAGACTAGGTGTTATCTATTCTCTAAAATTTTGGTAGAATTCAGCTGTGAACCCGTCTGGACATGGGCTTTTGTTTGCTGGAGGATTTCTGATTACAGCCTCTAGTTCTGGGCTTGTGATGGGTCTATTCAGATTTTCTATTTCTTCCTGGTTCAGTTTTGGCAAGGTGTACTTTTCTAGGAATTTGTCTATTTCTTCCAGGTTATTCATTTTATTGACATATAATTGCTGATAGTATTCTCTAATAATCCTGTGTATTTCTGTGTTGTCGGTTGTGATCTCTCCATTTTCATTTCTGATTTCATTGATTTGGTTCTTCTCCCTTTGTTTCTTGATGAGTCTGGCTAGTGGTTTGTCAATTTTATTTACCCTCTCAAAGAACCAGCTTTTGGCTCTGTTGATTTTTGCTATGGTTTCTTTTGTTTCTTTTGCATTTATCTCTGCCCTAATTTTTACTATTTCTTTCCTTCTACTAACCTTGGGGTTCTTCATTTCTTCCTTTTCTAGTTTCTTTAGATGTTCAGTTCAGTTCAGTTCATTCGCTCTGTCATGTCCGACTCTCTGCCACCCCATGAATCACAAGATGCTAGGCCTACCTGTCCATCACCAACTCCCGGAGTTCACTCAAACTCATGTCCACAGAGTCGGTGATGCCATCCAGCCATCTCATTCTCTGTTGTCCCCTTCTCCTCCCGACCCCAACCTTTCACAACATCAGAGTCTTTTCCAGTGAGTCAACTCGTCTCATAAGGTGGCCAAAATATTGGATTTTCAGCTTTAGCATCATTCCTTCCAATGAACACCCAAGATTGATCTCCTCTAGAATGGACTGGTTGAATCTCCTTGCAGTCCAAGGGACTCTCAAGAGTCTTCTCCAGCAACACAGTTCAAGAGCATTAATTCTTCGGCGATCAGCTTTAGAGTTAGGTTATTTAGTTGACTTTTTTCTTGTTTCTTGAGTTGTGCCTCTATTGCTATGATCTTTCCCCTTAGCACTGCTTTTACAGTGTCCCAGAGGTTTTGGGTTGTTGTGTTTTCATTTTCATTCATTTCTATGCATATTTTAATTTCTCTTTTGATTTCTTCTGTGATTTGTTCATTATTCAGCAGTGTGTTGTTCAGCCCCAATATGTTGGCATTTTTAATAGTTTTTCTCCTGTAATTGAGTCTAATCTTACTGCATTGTGGTCAGAAAAGATGCTTGGAATGATTTCAATTTTCTTGAACTTACCAAGGCTAGATTTATGGCCCAGGATGTGATCTATCCTGGAAAAGGTTCCGTGTGCCCTTGAGAAAAAGGTGAAACTCATTGTTTTGCGGTGAAATGTCCTATAGAGATCTATTAGGTCTAACTGGTCTATTGTATCATTTAAAGTTTTTGTTTCCTTGTTAATTTTCTGTTTAGTTGATCTATCCATAGGTTTGAGTGGGGTATTAAAGTCTCCCACTATTATTGTGTTATTGTTAATTTCGCCTTTCATACTTGTTAGTAATTGTCTTACATATTGCGGTGCTCCTACGTTGGATGCATAAATATTTATAATTGTTATATCTTCTTCTTGAATTGATCCTTTGATCATTATGTAGTTTCCTTCTTTGATTCTTTTCACAGCCTTTGTTTTAAAATCGATTTTATCTGATATGAGTATTGCTACTCCTGCTTTCTTTTAGTCTTTACTTGCTTGGAATATCTTTTTCAAGCCCTTCACTTTCAGTCTGTATGTGTCCCTCGTTTTGAGGTGGGTCTCTTGTAGACAACATATATGGGGTTCTTGTTTTTGTATCCATTCAGCTATCCTTTGACTTTTGGTTGGGGCATTCAACCCATTTACGTTTAAGGTGATTATTGGTAAGTATGATCCCATTGCCGTTTTCTTTATTGTTTTGGGTTCGAGTTTATATACCCTTTCTGTGTTTCCTGTCTAGAGAAGAACCTTTAGTATTTGTTGGAGAGCTGGTTTGGTGATACTGAATTCTCTCAGCTTTTGCTTCTCTGTAAAGCTTTTGATTTCTCCTTCATATTTGAATGAGATCGTTGCTGGGTATAGTAATCTGGGCTGTAGTTTACTTTCTTTCATCACTTTAAGTATGTCTTTCCATTCCCTCCTGGTCTGAAGAGTTTCTGGTGAAAGATCAGCTGTTATCCTTATGGGGATCCCCTTGTGTGTTATTTGTTGTTTTTCCCTTGCTGCTTTTAATATTTGTTCTTTATGTTTGATATTTGTTAATTTGATTAATATGTGCCTTGGAGTACTTCGCCTTGGGTTTATCCTGTTAGGGACTCTCTGTGTTTCTTGGACTTGGGTGATTATTTCTTTCCCTATTTTAGGGAAATTTTCAACTATTATCTCCTCAAGTATTCTCTCATGGTCTTTCTTTTTGTCTTCTTCTTCTGGGACTCCTATGATTCGAATGTTGTGGCGTTTAATATTGTCCCATATGTCTCTAATATTGTCCTCATTTCTTTTAATTCATTTTTCTTTTTTCCTCACTGCTTCATTTATTTCTACAATTCTATATTCTAGCTCGCTTATCCTGTCTTCTGCCTCCGTTATTCTACTGTCTGTTCCCTCGAGAGTGTTTCTGATCTCATCTATTGCATTCAGTTCAGTCAGTTCAGTCGCTCAGTCGCGTCCGACTCTCCGCGACCCCATGAACCACAGCACGCCAGGCCTCCCTATCCATCACCAACTCCCGGAGTACACTCAAACTCATGTCCACAGAGTCAGTGATGCCATCCAGCCATCTCATTATCTGTCGTCCCCTTCTCCTCCCGCCCCCAACGTTTCGCAGCATCAGAGTCTTTTCCAGTGAGTCAACTCGTCGCATGAGGTGGCCAAAGTATTGCAGTTTCAGCTTTAGCATCAGTCCCTCCAAAGAACATCCAGGATTGATCTCCTTTAGAATGGACTGGTTGGATCTCCTTGCAGTACAAGGGACTCTCAAGAGTCTTCTCCAACACTACAGTTCAAAAGCATCGATTCTTCGGCGATCAGCTTTCTTCACAGTCCAACTCTCACATCCATACATGACCACGGGAAAAACCATTGCCTTGACTAGACGGACCTTGGTTGGCAAAATAATGTCTCTGCTTTTTAATATACTATCAAGGTTGGTCATAACTTTCCTTCCAAGGAGCAAGCGTCTTTTAATTTCATGGCTGCAATCAGCATCTGCAGTGATTTTGGAGCCCAAAAAAGCAAATTCTGACACTGTTTCCACTGTTTTTCCATCTATTTCCCATGAAGTGATGGGACCAGACGCCATGATCTTGTTTTCTGAATGTTGAGCTTCAAACCAACCTTTTCACTCTCCTCTTTCACTTTCATCAAGAGGCTTTTGAGTTCCTCTTCACTTTCTGCCATAAGGGTAGTGTCATCTGCATATCTGAGGTTATTGATATTTCTCCAGCAATCTTGATTCCAGCTTGTGCTTCTTCCAGCCCAGCGTTCCTCATGATGTACTCTGCATATAAGTTAAATAAGCAAGGTGACAATATACAACCTTGACGTACACCTTTTCCTATTTGGAACCAGTCTGTTGTTCCATGTCCAGTTCTAACAGTTGCTTCCTGACCTGCATACAGGTTTCTCAAGAGCAGGCCAGGTGGTCTGGGATTCCCATCTCTTTCAGAATGTTCCACAGTTTATTGTGATCCACACAGTCAAAGGCTTTGGCATAGTCAATGAAGCAGAAATAGATGTTTTTCTGGAACTCTCTTGCTTTCTCCATGATCCAGCGGATGTTGGCAATTTGATCTCTGGTGCCTCTGCCTTTTCTAAAACCTGCTTGAACATCTGGGAGTTCATGGTTTACATACTGCTGGAGCCTGGCTTGGAGAATTTTGAGCATGACTTTACTAGCGTGTGAGACGAGTGCAATTGTGCGGTAGTTTGAGCATTCTTTGGCATTGCCTTTCTTTGGGATTGGAATGAAGACTGACCTCTTCCAGTCCTGTGGCCACTGCTGAGTTTTCCAAATTTGCTGGCATATTGAGTGCAGCACTTTCACAGCATCATCTTTCAAGACTTGAAATAGCTCAACTGGAATTCCATGACCTCCACTAGCTTTGTTAGTAGTGATGCTTTCTAAGGCCCACTTGACTTCACATTCCAAGATGTCTGGCTCTAGGTCAGTGATCACATTATCGTGACTATCTTGGTCGTGAAGATCTTTTTTGTACAGTTCTTCTGTGTATTCCTGCCACCTCTTCTTAATATCTTCTGCTTCTGTTAGGTCCATACCATTTCTGTCCTTTATCGACCCCATCTTTGCATGAAATGTTCCCTTGGAATATCTAATTTTCTTGAAGGGGTCTCTTGTTTTTCCTATTCTGTTGTTTTCCTCTATTTCTTTGCATTGATCACTGAGGAAGGCTTTCTTATCTCTCCTTGCTATTCTTTGGAACTCTGCATTCAGATGCTTATATCTTTCCTTTTCTCCTTTGCTTTTTGCCTCTCTTCTTTTCACAGCTATTTGTAAGGCCTCCTCAGACAGCCATTTCGCTCTTCTGCATTTCTTTTCCATGGGGATGGTCTTGGTCCCTGTCTCCTGTATAATGTCACGAACCTCCGTCCAGAGTTCATCAGGCACTCTATCAATCAGATCTAGTCCCTTAAATCTATTCCTCACTTCCACTGTATAATCATAAAGAATGTGATTTAGGTCATATCTGAATGGTCGAGTGGTTTTCCCTACTTTCTTCAATTTAAGTCTGAATTTCGCAAGAAGGAGTTCATGATCTGAGCCACAGTCAGCTCCTGGTCTTGTTTTTGCTAACTGTATACAGCTTCGCCATCTTTGGTTGCAAAGAATATAATCAATCTGATTTCGGTGTTGACCATCTGGTGATGTCCATGTGTAGAGTCTTCTCTTGTGTTGTTGGAAGAGGGTGTTTGCTATGACCAGTGCATTCTCTTGACAAAACTCTGTTAGCCTTTGCCCTGCTTCATTCCGTGCTCCAAGGCCAAATTTGCCAGTTACTCCAGGTGTTTCTTGACTTCCTACTTTTGAATTCCAGTCCCCTATAATGAAAAGGACATCTTTTTTGGGTGTTAGTTCTAAAAGGTCTTGTAGATCTTCATAGAACCGATCAACTTCGGCTTCTTCAGCATTACTGGTTGGGGCATAGGCCTGGATTACTGTAATATTGAATGGTTTGCCTTGGAAACGAACAGAAATCATCCTGTCATTTTTAAGATTGCATCCAAGTACTGCATTTCGGACTCTTTTGCTGACCATGATGGCTACTCCATTTCTTCTAAGGGTTTCCTGCCCACAGTAGTAGATACAATGGTCATCCAAATTAAATTCACCCATTCCAGTCCATTTTAATTCACTGATACCTAGAATGTCGGCGTTCACTCTTGCCATCTCCTGTTTGACCACTTCCAATTTGCCTTGATTCATGGACCTAACATTCCAGGTTCCTATGCAATATTGCTCTTTACAGCACCGGACCTTGCTTCTATCACTGGTCACATCCACAGCTGGGTATTGGTTTTGCTTTTGCTCCATCCCTTTATTCCTTCTATAGTTATTTCTCCACTGAGCTCCAGTAGCATACTGGGCACCTACTGACCTGGGGAATTCCTCATTCAGTATCCTATCATTTTGCCCTTTGTTACTGTTCATGGGGTTCTCAAGGCAAGTATACTGAAGTGGTTTGCCATTCCCTTCTCCAGTGGACCACATTCGGCTGTGGTCCATGTGATCAGGAAAGGCAATATTCGTTATATATTGACTCTTTTTTATTTCCTCTAATTCCTTATTGAACATTTCTTGCATCTTCTCAATCCTTTCCTCCAGTTTATTTATCTGTAACTCCATTTTGCTTTCCAGATTTTGAATCATTTTCACAGTTAAAATTTGAAATTCTTTATTGGGTAGGTTGCTTATATCTTCCTCTTTTGTTTGTGTTGGTGGGCATTTATCCTGTTCCTTTACTTGTTGGGTATTTCTCTGCCTCTTCATCTTGCTTATATTGCTGTGTTCGGGGTGGCCTTTCCGTCTTCTGGAAGTTTGTGGAGTTCTCTTTATTATGTAGTTACCTTGTTGTGTGTGAAGTTGGATGGGTGACTTGTCAAGGTTCTCTGGTTAGGGAAGCTTGTGTCGATGTTCTGGTGGGTAGAGCTGGATTTCTTCTCTCTGGAGTGCAATGATGTGTCCAATAATGAGTTTGAGATGTCAGTGGGTTTGGAGTGGCTTTGGGCAGTCTGTATATTGAAGCTCAGTGCTATTCTCCTGTGTTTCTGGATAGCTTGCGTAGTATGTCTTACACTGAAACTTGTTGACCCTTGGGTGGTGCCTGGTTTCAGTGTATGTATGGAGGCATTTGATGAGTACCTATCAATTAATGTTCTCTGGAACAGGAGATCTCTGGTGTTCTCAGGATTTGGCCTTAAGCCTCTGCCTCTGGTTTTCAGTCTTATTCTTGCAGTAGGCTCAAGGCTTCTCTGTCTGTTACTTCCAAGGCAGTTCCTTCTGTTGAAAAAGCTCTTCTGTTTTCTGGTGTCCTCAGTGTCTAAGTCCCGTCCTGACACTAGAATGCGGTGGTGGACACTTTTTTTTTCCCCCAGCTCGCCTGTTCAGTACTACTGTCTGGAGGGAGGAACAGCTAACAAATATCCCTGGCATCTGTGGGGAGTGCTCGCAGTGTCTCGGGTACACTGTGAATGCTCCCGCTTGAGGCGTGTGTGCTTTCCCTGTTTATGCTGCTTAGGCTCTAGGTTGCTCTCCGGGAACTGTCTGTGGCCGGCTCTGGGTTGCATGTACTTCCCAGGTCTGAGAGGCTCAGGTTCAGGTCCTCGGGTACTCCACAAAGACACAGACTTGGCTTGGCCTGCGTTTTGTGCTTTCCCCGGTCCGAGCAGCTCAGGTGACCAGGCGTTTGGCGAGCGCAGTCGCTGTGACTTATTGACTTCCCGGTCCCTGCCACTCGGTTTTTTGGGAGTACAACCGGCGTACTTTCTCAGCCTGATATTGACCGGCCCGAACCCAAGAAGTCCTGGCCAGCAAGGAAGCCTGCCTGCAGCTTGGCACAAGAAGCCTCTCTGGGGCTGCAGCTGCCCCTTCCGGTGCTCGCCGCCCTCCCTGCCTGTGTCGGCGGGGGCTGGGGCCTGGGCCGCCCGCTGCCGGCTCGCTCTGCTCAGTGCCCTGTTGTGTGGGCATGGCTGGCAGAGTCCTGGGTTGGGGCTTTTCACAGGCTTTTGGTTACCTTCTCGCCTTTTAGCGGCAGTGTCTGCTTTGCTATTTTAAGTTCGCGCCCTCAGTTTGCCCTGGGGCGTTCAAGCCCGTTTCTCCCTCTAAGCACCTCTGCCCGTTCTCCCTCTAAGCGCCACCCCCCAGGCCTCCCTGCCCAGCCCCAGCCTGCTAGTGGGGGGTGCGGGCATCTGCGCCACTTCTCCACTGAGAGTTTCCTCTGGGCACTTAGTCTGTGAGTTTTAATTATTTATGTCTTTTGTCTCCCAGTTATGTGGCCCTAGGAGGTTCCACTCGCCAGTGTTTCCAGGTGTTTGGAAACTTCTCTCTCTCTCTTTTTTTTTAAGCCTCCTTTCCCAGGAGGGAACTTTGTCCCTCCCTCTTTTGACTCTCTTTTTGTCTTTTATACTATTTCCTACCTCCTTTCGAAGACTATAGGCTGCTTTACTGGGTGCCTGATGTCCTCTTCCAGTATTCAGAAGTGGTTTTGTGGGATTTACTCAGCTTTCAAATGTTCTTTTGCTGATTATGTGGGGGAGAAAGTGGTCGCCCCATCCTATTCCTCCACCATCTTCCCGTGCTCCCCCACTTTAGCTTCTATAATGGCCTTGATGATGGGTGTTTAGATGTCAATCAAGTAGTAAATTGAAAGAAGAAGAAGGAGCAGGAAGAGGAAGAGAAAGAGGTGGCAGAGAGGAATTAAAAAGAGGAGGAAGAGGGGGGAAAAAGGAGGAAGAGAAGAAGGAAATGAATTAATCTAACTTGGAGATACAGACGTTAAAGAAAAATACTTTATTCTACACTAGCTTTGGGGTTCATATGCAAAGTATAATGGGATTTGTTTCTTCCCCCATGTCTTCACATAATGCTAATGTCTTTCATGATGTTATTGGTTTATCTAAAATATATTATCATGAGTCATTCTTCAGGACTTAGAAAAAAAAGCTTGAAACATGTTTTGCTTGTTACATGTATGAAAAAAGATTGACTTCCTGGGTTTTAAGGAAAGTAAGTGCTACCAATTTATCATTCTGTTGTGTTCAGTTCAGTTCAGCCACTCAGTCATGTCCAACTCTCCGCAACCCCATGAATCACAGCACACCAGGCCTCCCTGTCCATCACCAACTCCCAGAGTTCACCCAAACTCATGTCCACAGAGTCGGTGATGCCATCCAGCCATCTCATTCTCCGTCGTCCCCTTCTCCTCCTGCCCCCAACCTTTCCCAGCATCAGAGTCTTTTCCAGTGAGTCAACTCGTCGCATGAGGTGGCCAAAGTATTGCAGTTTCAGCTTTAGCATCAGTCCTTCCAATGAACACCCAGGATTGATCTCCTTTAGAATGGACTGGTTGGATCTCCCTGCAGTCCAAGGGACTCTCAGGAATATTCTCCAGCACCACAATTCAAAGCATCATTTCTTTGGCGATCAGCTTTCTTCACAGTCCAACTCTCACATCCATACATGACCACAGGGAAAACCATAGCCTTGACTAGACGGCCCTTTGTTGGCAAAGTAATGTCTCTGCTTTTTAATATACTATCAAGGTTGATCATAACTTTCCTTCCAAGGAGTAAGCGTCTTTTAATTTCATGGCTGCTATCATCCTGTAGATTTGACCAATTCAGCCACACCTCTGCCTAGCTTTAATTAAAATTGTATTAGATAAAGATTCTCTTTTGCAGATTCATCATAACAAAAGCATTTTTAGAGCTTGTGACATTCCAAATCTACTTAGGTCTTATTCAGAAACAGTGAACATAATTTATACCAAATTTGGTAATCCTGATGATCAAAGATTCCTGGTATACTATGACTTGTTCATTACTAGATCTGTGAAGTAGAATCAAAAGAAATTCCTGTTACTCTACGCAAGAATACAAGAGATGTGCCAAGTATAACTGCTATGAAGGTGAGCCAAAGGATTAAATTTCTTTGTTTTTGAAGATGTTCCCTCTGGAGGAACTGACAACCACATAAACATAAACCATATATTCAATAGAACCATTTGATGCCAGATATTCATCTAGTCCATAAACTGCATCATCCCATAATCTTTGAAAGATAATTACTTCTGTCATAGTCATCAAAACAACTAAAGTACTGATACCTGAGTTTTCTAAGCAAACACCTAGAGTAATATTCCGTAGTCACAGTAGGTTGCTTGTGTCACCTACTATATTCATTGATATATATAAGCATATATACATATATACAGCAACACATCCCAGTATTCTTGCCTGGAAAATCCCATGCACAGAGGAGCCTGGAGGGCTATAGTCCATAGCATTGCAGAGAGTTGGACACGACTGTGACTATGATTCTACATACATATACATATATGTATATATTCATAAACATGTATATACAAAATTTCTAGCTCTTCAATTTTTTTGCCACAAATAAATACTTATAATAGCTTATCTAACCTTTTGAAAGTAAATAGTCTAAAAAGAAATACATGATTTCTACCCAAATCTGACTCTCATACAGAGATTCCTATCTCCCTGAAAGGCAACACTATCTATCTGCTCTTTGAAGCAAATCTCTGGGAGTCCTTCTTGACACCTCTCTCCCTCAGCCACTGTCCATCTAGATTTTATCGACCACAGTTTCTAAATTCTTTCTTCCATAGCAAATTATGACCTTTCAGTTCAAACCGCCCCTACATCCAACCTGGAATACTGCCATATGTTTTGCTTGTTTTCTTCATGTCATTTTGCCCTTTTAATCTACACAGAGTGAACTTTAAGCAACACACATACCACCAACCTTGTAGAATGTTTTGTGTTTTACCATTTGATTAAGTATAAAGGTCAAAACAATTCATAACAAGCTTCAAGTACTGTACACCTTATCCATGGGTATAACTTCACCTAACCTTGATATGTGTGTTTCTCTTCCTTTTGTTCCCTAAAAGAAACATGCACATCCTTCACCATCTGTTTGCTCTGCTTGTAATAAAGGTCATTTATGTTTCTTCATCTATTCTAATGACACCATTTTTATTCTTCAATAAATCTTTCATATCTTTGTTCACATCACTTCCTCAATGAAAGCACCCCTGAAACATCCCCAAGATTGATAACCATTCTGTTTGTGCTCTGATAGATCTTATCTCAATGTATATTCCATGTACTATAGTAAACTCAATATTTCCTCTTTTGCTTATACACTCTGACTTTTTCTCTTTTCACCAGATGGAATAATTAGCACAGGGCCACCCTACTGTAGATGCCCAGTAATGAAGCTTGAAAGAATAAACAAATGGTGAGATGAATGACAGGGAGAGTGAAGTATGCAGTGTCAGGAGAAATATTTGTTCTTTTGGTAACTAAGGAAGTCAAACCCATTTTTATTTCTGGCCTAAGATGTTCAAGATTATAACTTAATTGCACATGGAACAAATCATAATCATGCTTGGAAAACTGCTTAGGCCTTATGATGCTCAGTGACATTAAAACAGCTTGCAAAATCATAGAAAATCCATGGAGTATCCAAACCCTGAATTTTATATGCTTATAGACTAGGTCAAATGATTAACCATTTCAATATACACATCAGGTTTTGATTCAAACTGCAAAACTGTTCCCTGAGCCATTCTAGCTTAGGTAAAGCAATCCTATGGTATAGGGGTAGCTTTATAACACATCTTTATGTTAAACACTCATAGAAAGTGATCACAGGTGTGAGCCTTAAATGGATATTTGAATCATCATGAATGGAATTTCCAATACTCAGTTGCCATTTCTAAAGATCTAAGAAGTTTTATAACTTACAATTAAATTAATCATATATACTGTACTCATCTTACATTTCACTTGAATTTAAGTTACATGTAAGCACCACAAGGACAGAGGGTTGCCTGGTGGCTCAGATGGTAAAGAATCTGCCTGCAATGCAGGCGACCTGGATTCATTTCCTAGGTCAGGAAGGTCCCCTGGAGAACGGAATGGCAACCCACGCCAATATTCTTGCCTGGAAAATTCCATGGATAGAGGAGCCTGGGCTACAGTGGGGTCGCAAATAATAGGACACGACTGGGTGACTGAGCACACACACAAAGCAAAGCTTATGCAGTTTATTCTACCATGAAGACTGAGATTATGAAAAATGTCCTAACAAAATGCACTTGACACGCACAAACTGTGTTATACTTTTCTCTACTCATCTAAAAAGTGCTTTAAGATCATGACTATTTAGCCCCAATAACTGTTTTCCTATTTTTATTCAGAATATGTGACACCTAATATATCAATCCTGGGTGTTCATTGGAAGGACTGAAGCAAAAGCTGAAACTGCAATACTTTGGCCACCTCATGCGGCGAGTTGACTCACTGTAAAAGACTCTGATGCTGCGAGGGATTGGGGGTGGGAGGAGACGGGAATGACAGAGAATGAGATAGCTGGATGGCATCACCGACTCGATGGACATGAGTTTGAGTGAACTCTGGGAGTTGGTGATGGACAGGGAGGCCTGGCGTGCTGTGATTCATGGGGTCGCAAAGAGTCGGACACGACTGAGCGACTGAACTGAACTGAACTGAATATATTAACTGCTTTAGATATTTATTTAATTTGATAAAACATAAGAACTCTATCTTGTACTATGTTCATTTTATTCAGCTATTTGTCTTTGATAAGCTTGTTAATGGCCTTGTGATTACATTCACAAAATAAGGACATCTTATTATTGTCCTTATTTACTGTAACTGAAAAATGTCCTTGTTTTTCATTTTATTTTATTGTTATTTTTTGCTTTTTGTTTTTCCCTGTGCCATGTGGTTTGTGGGATTTTAGTTCTCTAACCAGGGATTCAGAGAAGGCAACTGCAACCCTCTCCAGTACTCTTGCCTGGAAAATCCCATGGACGGAGGAGCGGGGATGTTAAGACTCAGAAATGACCGAGCGACTTCACTTTCACTTTTCACTTTCATGCATTGGAAAAGGAAATGGCAACCCACTCCAGTTTTCTTGCCTGGAGAATCCCAGGGACAGCGGAGCCTGGCGGGCTGCCGTCTATGGGGTTGCACAGAGTCGAACATGACTGAAGAGACTTAACAGCAGCAGCAGCAACCAGGGATTGAACCAAGCCGCAACTGTGAAAAATTGGAGCTGTAACCACTGGATCACCAGGGAATTCCCAAATCTTCTTGTTTTTAATAGAGTAATCACAGGACAAACATAAAGCTGCAGGAGCTAAAATCCCAAATTAAAACATTAAAACTCACAACCATTTCAGTGTTGAGCTAGGAGTTTTCCTGCTTCAGGGGAACTTGGCATGTAATGCAGTCCTGGTGCCTTGATTCCCAAGTCAGCAAGTTTTCCAAACTTGATTTTGTATCTGATCATTCTTAAATCGAATTAGACATTTTTTTTAAACCATGTCTAACAAGAATGCAGGAAAGAAAACTAGTCTGAACTCTGCTTCTGGTGCCAACAGTACTATATAATGAGGTAAACACTGGTAATTGTGTTTAGTTCAATAACGCTTTTAATTATGCTTGAGATCTCCTTCAGAGTTTATGGATTTTCCTGATTCAAAATAAACAGCTGAAAGCCAAGTGAAGACAACCTCATGGATTTCTGTTTCCTAATTAAAGTACAGAAATATCAACTTTCCCACTGCAGTCCTAGACAAAATAAACGTGTATTTATAGTTCATAGTCAAAATCCCTTGTTTTGTATGGAATTAATATTTTATGTTTAGCTTCTGTATATCCTATGTACTTATTGTCATGTCTGGAATGCAATAGGTACTTAATTAATGTCTCTTGAATGAAGAAAAGGACACTAAAATATATAGTGAAGAGAGATATAGCTTTGTTGATTCGGGATGATTTTGCCTATTCCTAGGTATAGACAATGAAGAATTAGTGACACATTTTTGTAACCAATTACCTCTGTGTCTTTTCACGTTCTGTGCATTGTTTCCCCATACCCTCCTCCATCCATGTTCATTCTCTAATGAGAAATGAGAGAAAATATTAATGCTCCCAAGTTTTCTAATCACCAGTCTTCTGGCAACATTTTTTTTCTTGGAGAGTTTCATCCACATTTTCTAAATACATTCTGACAAAGTAAATCAATGAGAACATTAATAGGAGTCACTCTTAGGCCTTTGGTTTTGTTGTTCATGCTTCCAGTGAAAAGGGTCATTTCATAGAGAAAGAGAACATCCGTCATACACATGTGTGTTCTGGGATTAGTATTTCTGAATTTAAAAAGACAAAGGAAATGATGTGAACCAACTAAGACATGATATGTCAACTGCTTTTTCTTTTTCTGCTTCAGGTTCTGGCCAAGAGAAATAGGCTAATTTATATATAGATCATCAGTAACCAAAGTCAGTATGGAATAAGGATCTATATAAACTAGACAAAATAATTGTGCCAGCATTTTCTATAGTATTGAGAAATGCAACAACACTTGCTCTTGCTGCAAATAGGATTTTTGTTCCTGAATTTCTTCTATTTTCAATTCAGTTCAGTCATTCAGCGGTGTCTGACTCTTTGCAACCACATGGACTGCAGCACACCAGCTCCCCTGTCCATCACCAACTCCTGGAGTTTGCTCAAACTTATGCCCATTGAGTTGGTGATGCCATCCAACCATTTCATCCTCTGTCATCCCCTTCTCATCCTGCCTTCATCTTTCCCAGCATCAGGGTCTTTTTGAACGAGTCTGTTCTTCGCATCAGGCGGCCAAAGTTTTAGAGTTTCAGCCTCAGTCAGCATCAGTCCTTCCAATGAATATTCAGGGTTGATTTTCTTTAGGACTGACTGGTTTGATCTTGTATTCCAAGGGACTGTCCAGAGACTTCTCCAACACCACAGTTTGAAAGCATCAATTCTTCGACACTCAGCTTTCTTTATAGTCCAAATCTCACATCCATACATGACTACTGGAAAAAACATAGCTTAGACTAGATGGAGATTTTTTGGCAACGTAATGTCTCTGCTTTTTAATATGCTGTCTAGGTTGGTCATAGCTCTGCTTTGAAGGAGCAAGTGTGTTTTAATTTCATGACTATAGTCATCATCTACAGTGATTTTGAGGCCCCCCAAAATAAAGTCTATCACTGTTTCCATTGTTTCCCTATCTATTTGCCACAAAGTGATGGGACTGGATGCCATGATCTTTGTTTTTTGAAGTTTGAGTTTTAAGACACCTTTTTCACTCTCTTGTTTTACCTTCATCAAGAGGCTGTTTAATTCCTCTTCAGTTTCTGCCATAAGCATGGTGTCATCTTCGTATGTGAGCTTATTGATATTTCTCCCAGTGTCTTGATTCCAGTTTGTGCTTCATCCAGCCTGGCATTTTGTATGACGTACTCTGCATATAAGTTAAATGAATAGGGTGACAACATACAACCTTGACGTATTCCTTTCTTGATTTGGAACCAGTCTGTTGTTCCATGTCCTTTTCTAACTGTTGCTTCTTGACCAGCATACAGATTTCTCAGGAGGCAGATAATCTTCTATTTTTGACACTCCCAAACAGGTTGTCAGAAGTCTTTCCCGGACAGTGACAGTTCCTGAATCTCCAGCATCAATAAGAAGGAACTTAGTCAATAGGAATTTACCATTCAGACCTACAGCTTCATGAAAAAAAAAAAAAAAAAAAACTAAACCAAAGAGCCACTCAGAGGCTGTCAGTAGAAACAAAGTTGAGATCAATAATGCCATGCTTTGTAAACTTAGAAAAACATCATCCCATCAGCTACTAGCTATCTCCCTTCTTAGCAAAGCCACTGAGGAAAACAGTCCACTCTCAGATTTAACAATTTTTCCTTTACTTTCTCTGTTCATTGAGATGCACTTTCTCAGAATCAACCTGGAGCCTGTGTTAATCTTAGATAAATCAGAGCATATGCCATTTTATATTTAAAATATTTAAACATCAATATTAACAGTTTGTCTACATGAGAGGAGGATTAAGCAAATTATTTACTGTAGATTTATAGATGTAATTATATTATCCCAGGGGCTGTTAAAAGTTAAGAGGTTTTCTATTTGCCTTCCAGATTAACAAACATTTTCAGGATTTATAACGGAATAGCAACAATAAAAATTGCAAATGAAAATATTGTTTTATATTCTAATTTGAGGAATTCAAGAAATGTATCATTTTGATAGTGTTTGCTTTTGCACAGAATACACTTTATTTTAGAAACAAATGTCATTTTTATTCAACTGTGTAAGTGAATTATATGCATTCTTCTTTTCCTCACTGTATTCCTATAAGATTTTGCAGTCTTCGATGTGATAAATATAGCACTTACCATTAACCTCACAATGCAATCTGTTAAGCAATCTGTGGAATGAAAAAACTGGGACATGGAAAGAATACACACCAGACATTAAAAGATTTAAATGGGTGTTATCTATCTCAGTGCAGTTGTGTCAAGCACAGATGATTTTGCTTTAGTAAGTAAACCAGCTTCTGCAAAGAAAAGTTTTCTCATTTAAGTCCAGTCCTGCCCTTTGTGCACCTGCCTCTCCTGATTTCTACATCTCTGTATTACTAAAATATAGGAAGGAAAAATAAAAGTGTGGTGATTTGTTTTGAGATAAATCTGAAAGAGGAGTTTCTATGCCAATTATATTTTAGGGATAGGATTTAATAAATTTTTACATAAATGAAGAAAGATGGATGAGGGAAATTAAAATTTTGGAAACTGATGTACATTACAGATATTTTACAAGTGCAACGTGAAGGTGCGCTTCACCCGGAAACACAAGTAGTGGCAAAAAATACTCTGCCCATAAGAGCTGAACCAGAAGTATGAAACATGGGAAGAATTATGTGTCCACACCTGAAAGCGATTAAGAAGTTTCAAGAGAATCCTTTAATCTGGCCCTCTTGTAGCCCACATCTCTATAGTATGAAACTTCAGAAACTCATAAAATACAACGTCTTAACCCTGAAACATAGTACCATCTAATAAATGTATTGACTTTCCTTTTGGAAAATGATGAGTTAAGGAGTGTAATGTGGAAATGTTCAGACAGAAAGGCTAAAAGGATAGAGAACGGTGTCTTTGTGTGTGAGTGGCAGTGGGGGTTTGGGGGGAGGGAGAAGCAGAGCAAGATAAATGACCAAAAAAGCAGAAGAAACATTGAGGAAAATAGGTGGAAACAACTGGAAATATTAGTGTGCACAGAATTTGAAGTGCTAGAACTTATAACCGTAGTTAACATTTTTGGGGGGTAGAAAAGGAAAAAGAAAGTACAGAAGGAAGTATTCAAAAAGATCATAATGCAAATCAATCATGAAGACTATAGGAAGACTTTGTTCATTTTTCTACAAAAGAGAGAGAGGTGTATGACAAACTAAGTAGAAAACCATTTTACTCCAAAAATAAAATTAAAACCATGATGAAAGAAACAGCTGAGGCAACCTAAAAGTTTCTAAATATCTTTGTGCCTAAGAAAGCCAGTCTCTCAGCTAAGCTCAGGCTGTTCATGAATCTGACTCCTGCATTCAAAGCAAGTATACATCTCAAGTCAGTGCAATTATGTAGAAATTAGAATAGCAATCTTCATTATATTCTTTTTGCCTTCCTGAAAGTTCTGTTAATAAAGGCAGATAGTAATATTAAAATATAATCTGGCATTCCTAAGAATGGAATACCTTTCAAGATTTTGATTTATCTTAAATGTTCTAGAGCCTCCCATACAACTGTTTTTGTTTTAATAAAGCAATTAACCATGGGATGCAGGGGAGGCTCCAGGAAAATGTATCATGTATATCTTATGATTTGAAAGGGTGGCTAAACACTATAGGTACCAAAGAAAATTCCCATCCAGTCTGAGACAAAAGATGTTATTTGTAATGTAATGACAAATTACCATTCCGTCGTTGAAGGGATATTGATTGCAAGCCAGCATCTTAATCTGTTCCTCCCTAGCTATTTGGCAAACACAAAGTTAATTAATCTTTCTGGGTCTTGGTCACTTTGTCTTCCTTATAATAAGGGATATGTTTAATGTTCCTCTGGCATACACAGAGCATTACTTTCTCCATGGCAGCTGCTAAACACACAGCCATATGCCCTAACATTTCTTTCCAGCCTTCTGCTCCCTACACAGACATCACAATTGACCAAGTTTCCACAGAGCAAGCAAGACTGTCTTCTCAGATTATGGGGTTTAAACTACATGTGCATCTTAAGCAGGCCTTATTTTTATGTTCATTTCACAGATGAGCACACTGAATGGTCGGTTGTGGAACATGAAGAGAGACTTTATCCCAAGAAGGTGGGTTCCACAGACCTGCAAGCTAGTAAATAATAAAAATCTTCTATCCAATAAATGACCATTCATTGAGAGAAAAAAGGTCTTTCAAAGCCCAAAGACACTTCTCTTCCTGCTGCTTGAATGCTTGAAGCTGTTCCAATGTACACCAGTGTGAAAGACATCAATGGGCTTTTTGGGTTCTGCCAACATAATGCTAGACTCATGGTAGCTCAACTTTTAGCTTTTTAAGGAACCTCCATACTGTTCTCCATAGTGGTTGCATAAATTTACAGTCCCACCAACAGGGAAGGAGGGTTCCTCTTTCTCTACATCCTCTCCAGTATTTTCTGTTTGCCATTTTTTTTCATGACAGTAATTCTGACCAGAGTGAGGTGATACATCATTGTAGTTTTGATCTGCATTTTGCATTTCTCTAACAATTAGTGATATTGAGCAGCAATCCCACTCCTGGGCATATATCTGGAGAAAATCATAATTTAAAAAGATGCAAACTAGTACAGCCACTATGGAAAACAGTGTGGAGATTCCTCAAAAACCTGGAAATAGAACTGCCACATGATCCAGCAATCGCACTTCTGGGCATACACACCGAGGAAACCAGAATTGAAAGAGACACATGTACTCCAATGTTCATTGCAGCACTGTTTATAATAGCCATTACGTGGAAGCAACCTAGATGTCCATCTGCAGACGAATGGATAAGAAAGCTTGGGTACATATACACAATGGAGTATTATTCAGCCATTTAAAAGAATACATTTGAATCAGTTCTAATGAGGTGGATGAAACTGGAGCCTATTATACAAAGTGAAGTAAGCCAGAAAGAAAAACACCAATACAGTATATTAATGCATATATATGGAATTTAGAAAGATGCAAACAATAACCCTGTATACGAGACAGCAAAAGAGACACAGATGTATAGATCAGTCTTTGGGACTCTGTGGGAGAGGGTGAGGGTGGGATGATTTGGGAGAATGGCATTGAAACACGTATGTTGTCATATGTGAAACGAATCACTAGTTCAGGGTCATGTTATAGGATGATCGGGGCTGGCATGCGGGGATGACCCAGAGGGAGGATAAAGGAGGAGGGAGGTGGGAGGGGGGTTCAGGAGGGGGAACTTATGTAAACCCGGGGTGAATTCATGTCAATGTATGGCAAAACCAACCAATATAATATTGTAAAATAATTTGCCTCCAATAAAAAATTAATTACAAAAAAATAAAAATAAAAAGTTGCATGCACCCCATTTTTCACTGTAGCACTATTTTTTAATAATCAGGATATGGAAGCAACTTAAATGCCCATTGGTAGAGAAGTGGATAAAGAAGATATGTGAAATTATATATATATATTTATATATATAGTGGAATATTGCTAACCCATAAAAAAGAATGAAATATTTTGCCTTTGCAGTCATACATATACATACATGTACACACACACACACACACACACACACACACATATATCACATCTTCTTTATCAGTTCCTCTGTCAATGGACTTGCTTTCCTTATGGCTCAGCTGGTAAAGAATCCACTGCAAGGTGGGAGACCGGTGTTCAATCCCTGGGTTGGAAAGATCCCCTGGAGAAGTGAAAGGCTACCCACTCCAGTATTCTGGCCTGGAGAATTCCATGGAATATATAGTCCATGGGGACGCTAGAAGTCAGACATGACTGAGAGACTTCACTTCTGTCAATCGACATTTAGTTCGCTTCCATTCCTTGGCTATTGTAAACAGTGCTGCAATGAACATTGGGGTGCATATATCTCTTTGGATCATATTTTTCTCTAGATGTAGTATTGCTTAGCCATTAAAAGAATTAAATAATGACATTTTAAGCAACATGGATATACATAGCGATTGTTATACTGAGTGAAGTAAGTCAGATGGAGAAGGAGAAATATTGTATGACATCGAGAACAGACATGGTTGCTGCGACTGGGAAAAAATTTGGGGAAGGAATAGTTAGGGAATTTGGGATGGACATGTATACACTGCTATATTTAAACTGCATAACCAAGAAGGACCTACTGAATAACACAGGGTACTCTGTTCACTGTTATTTGGCAGCCTGGATGGGAGGGGAGTTTGGGAAAATGGATACATGTATATGTATTACTGAGTCCCTTCTCTATTCCCTAGAAATTATGACAACATTGTTAACTGGCTATACTGCAATACATAATGGAAAAAAAGTTTAAAAAATAAAATATAAAGAGAGATAAAATAATAGCTGAAATGTAAAAGAAAAAAATAAGTTTGTTAGTCTCAGAGAGGGGGGTTTTCCATAGTGCTGTTATCAGACCAAACTTAGTCTCCCTGCCTATGCTCAGCAAAGCCAATCTATTGACACTGGGTGTGGTGAAGGAAGTGTTTATTCCAGTGTTTACTGCAGGTGCCAAGCAAGGAGTCCAGGGAAGTTAATGTTCAAAACACTCGAAAGTCCCCATTGGCTTTCAGCAAAGTTTTTTTTTTTTTTTTAATACCAGGTGAGGGAAAGAGTCAAAAGCTATGTAATCATCTTGGGCACAGTTCTCTGCTTGGTTAATGGTGAGGTAACAAAGTCATTTATGTCACATGGTCAATTCTCAGGCTCCAGTAGGTTGCGGTGTTATGTGTGCATGATAATCAAGTGCTTAATTTCTTCCATTTGGTGGTAGTTTTAGCATCTATAAAGCAATTTAGGAAATATGCATCAAATACTCTTATCTAGGCACTCCAAAGAGGAGCTAAAGAAGAAGATAAAGGGAGATGTCAGTCCTGGGAAGGCCCCATAGCACCCTTTGGTTGCAGTGCCAAACAATCTGGTCCTCAACTCAGTCCTACATCAAGCTACTTCTCATTTGCTGTCCAGGAGGCCTGCTTCCTGAACAGGTCTCAAATCGTCTCATCCTATCAATTAGTAGTTTAATAAGTTAAATTTGAGATGAAACTCAGGGATGTTAAGTTATAGAACAAAAAATTGTAGGATATAGTAGATCTTAAGGTCAAGAAAAAGCTGGGGGAAAAAAAAAAAAAGCTTTGCAGCTACAGGTGTATTTACAGGTGTTCTGTGACCTCAACTCAGCATGAAAGTAGAGCAGTAAAGGACTGTTTTTTGTTGTTCTTTGCAGGAAATTGGTTATTAAAAGTCATAAAGGATAGAATATTTTCGGTTTTGTTTTTGAAACAGATTTTCTATTATTCCAGAGCTTTTGCAGTTTTGAGAAGAGGGGATGAAAGTTGGAGAATATTGAAGCAATAATTTTTCAAATATGATTTTTTCATAGTAAAAGTAGATATCTGGTATAAAATATTTCAAATATATGGTATTTAAGATGTTAGTGAGGTGTCATTTAATCATTATTATTCTAACATTAGAAACTACAGGCTGAGTTTTATCTAATACTTGCTTTTAAAATTAAACATCTGTAAATAAAATGATATTGAAGAAATACAAAGTGACTGCAAAACAGTAGGCAATTTTATAAAGTAAAACTTGAAAACTTCTTTAGTATATTTTAAGGGAGAATCATTTCAAATAAGAACTCTGAAAGTTAAGCCCTTATTACTTGAATTTCTCTTTTTGGGGGGTGGCAGGTCACGTGAACTAATTTTAGAGTGATCCACTAGGAAAAAATAAAACAACAACAAACAAGGAAACAAAAACAAACTTTTAAAGCCCACTGATTGCAAAGTTAGAAATTGTGTACTTTCATCGTGACTCTAATTCACAAGTACCACGTGAGGCAACCGTGCTTGACAGGGTTGAGCCCTGTGGAGGCTTCAAGTCTTCCTGATTTGACTGTGGCATGGGGTAATGGTGACATGCCTTGCACTCTTTGCCTCATTCCAATTTCTCTGCTCACTTTCCTCTTTATTTCCCTTTGATTCACTGCCACAGATAGAATCTATCGAAAGAAAAAACCCAGTTATCCATTCCCCACATTCATTAATGCTGCAATTAATTCTCCAAGTCTACTGCTATGTAAAATCAGCAATAGTTGCAGTAAGGTGACTTGAAATAAGGCAATACATTTTTTTTTTTCTGAATTAAATGATGGTTCCAAACACAGATGATTTTATTTCCTATCTTCCTAGTGTTTCTTTTCTACCTCCTTGTCATCATCATTTTTTTTTTAACTGCAAATCAAGAAACATACAAGCCTAGTTTGATTTGTCTGCTCATTTTATTAATGCCACCAAGAATTTTCAAACCCTTGTCTGTATAGTGGAATGAATAAATGTTTAAACTTAACTATTTCATAGCTACAAAATAATACACAGAAAAGGGAAAAGTTCAAAGAATGCGCAAAGAAATAAACAGTCTTGAACAATACACAAGTATTCACTGGGAACACATAAACTGCAGCTACTAAACAAATACTTTAAAGACATTTCTTGTATACAATCTCATTGATATAAGCAAGGACTTCATTATACAAATGTGTAATTTATGAGCATGAAATTAACTCAATGAATGAGTAAATAATTACACGATGTTTTAATACACTCTTAATTTTAAAAGTACATTTTTAATGGTTATCTGATACCTTTCCCTCATAAATTAAGTTTATATAAAGTGATCTCAAGCTCATGCATTTTCTCTATATCACCGACTGGATGGACATGAGTCTGAATGAACTCAGGTAGTTGGTGAAGGACAGGGAGGCCTGGCGTGCTATGATTCATAGGGTCGCAAAGAGTTGGACACGACTGAGTGACTGAACTGAACTGAAAGATATTAAGAAGACTGGCAGCCTATGTTTCTAGGACTCTCTTTAATGATACAATGAACACTAAATTAGAACAATTCCTTAAGAAATTGGTAAGAAGACATACCTATTTCTACTCCGAAGTAACTATAGAATGAGCTTCCTCTGTGAGATTATCTTTGAGCATCACCAGGTAGAATACATATTTACTTTTAAAATAAGAGGGGTTTAACTAGATGACGGTATATTTCACTAATTTTTATGAGATATTGAAATAACAAGAGTCAATTATTGCTGTGGCTTCCCTTGTACCTGAGATGGTAAAGAATCTACCTGCAGTTCAGGAGACCCTGGTTTGAAACCTGGGTCTCGAAGATCCCCTGGAGAAGGGATAGGCTACCCACTCCAGTATTCTTGGGCTTCCCTCATGGCTCAGCTCATGAAGAATCCCCCTGCACTGTGACAGACCTGTGTTCAATCCCTGGGTTGGGGAGCTCCCCTGGAGAAGTGAATGGCTACCCACTTCAGCATTCTGGCCTGAAGAATTCAATGGACTCTGTAGTCCATGGGATCACAGAGTCTCACAGGACTGAGTGACTTGGACTTCACTTCATTTTTATGATTTCTGTAACAAGTCAGACTAAGGAAGATGAAGGAGGTCTTGGGAAGAAGACTTCAGTGCTTGATGGAGTATGTAAGATGAGGCTCTGTCTGGACAGAAGTGCATATTCAAATTTAGTAGATGCTGCAAAACAGTTTTTCAAAGTAGTTGCATCTATTTAAACTCCCAGTAACAGTGACGGTTTCTCACTTCTCTCTACCTTCAAACTTGGTAAATAACCAAGTTTGGGCTTCTGGATGGATATATAGTGGTAGAGTTGCTGATTTTAATTTGCAGTTCCATGAGTGACCAGTGTGGTTGACTATGTTTACATATGTTTCTCAGATGCATGGGTATCTTTTCTTCCTTTAGATTTTCTGATTTTTCATTATTTCTGTGAAAGTGTTGTCATACATTCTGGATATGAGTTCTCTAACAACTATATGTATTGCAAATGTCTTGTTTAACTCTTGTGTCTTGAAAATTTCACGTTTAACTCTATGATCTACCTCAAAATGATTCTATGTTTGGTATGAAGTAAGAGACAATAATCACCTTTAATTTCCCCATGGATATGTAATAGGTATAGCACATTTACTAAAAAGACTATCCAACTGTTCTCATTGCATTGCAGTGTGTGAAAAATGAAATCCAAAGCATCTAAAGAAATATAAAAAAATAAAAGAAATCCTTAAGTAAAGAATATAAAAAATGGACCTGATGTAATTAACAGAAACGTAAAATAAAATAGATTCAGGCAGTCATGATAGACTTTGGGTTTAGTCACACTCTGTGATTTTAGGAAAAACTGATGCAGACAAATATGAGGACCTCTGATTCTGCTAAGGATTCTGCTACTTAACTCAGATCTGGCTGCTTGCTGCTCAAAAGCCAATAGCTGAGAGGCAAGTGCTTGTAGGAAAGAAGAATTTGCTTTGTCAGGAGGCCAGTAACCTGGGGAAAAGGCAGACTTGTGTCCAAAGACCAATTTCCCTCTGCCTATCAGGGGAGAGAATGGCTTTTAAAGAGAAATTTAAAGGGTGTACAGGTAGAGAGAAAGGGCTACACACAGAACATCAGAGTCAAATTTGAAAGCCATTTGAAATTTTCATGTGGTGAACTAATCAGTGTCATCTTGATTGTTTTAGGATCACAATAAACTGTGGAAAATTCTGAAAGAAATGGGAATAACAGACCACCTGACCTGCCTCTTGAGGAACCTGTATGCAGGTCAGGAAGCAACAGTCAGAACTGTACATGGAACAACAGACTGGTTCCAAATAGGAAAAGGAGTACGTCAAGGTTGTATATTGTCACCCTGCTTATTTAACTTATATGCAGAGTACATCATGAGGAACACTGGGCTGGAAGAAGCACAAGCTGGAATCAAGGTTGCCGGGAGAAATATCAATAACCTCAGATATGCAGACGACACCACCCTTATGGCAGAAAGTGAAGAGGAACTCAAAGGCCTCTTGCTGAAAGTGAAAGAGGACAGTGAAAAAGTTGGCTTGAAGCTCAAGATTCAGAAAACAAAGATCATGGCATCTGGTCCCATCACTTCATGGGAAATAGATGGGAAAACTGTGGAAACAGTGTCAGACTTTATTTTTTGGGGGCTCCAATATCACTGTGGATGTTGATTGCAGCCATGAAATTAAAAGACACTTACTCCTTGGAAGGAAACTTATGATCAACCTAGATATCATATTAAAAAGCAGAGACATTACTTTGCCAACAAAGGTCCATCTAGTCAAGGCTATGGTTTATCCCATGGTCATGTATGGATGTGAGAGTTGGACTGTGAAGAAAGCTGATCGCTGAAGAATTGATCCTTTTGAACTGTGGTGTTGGAGAAGACTGTTGAGAATCCCTTGGACTGCAAGAGATCCAACCAGTCCATTCTAAAGGAGATCAATCCTGGGTGTTCATTGGAAGGACTGATGCTAAAGCTAAAACTCCAATACTTTGGCTACCTCATGCAAAGAGTTGACTCACTGGAAAAGACTCTGATGCTGGGAGGAGAAGGGGAAGACGGAGAATGAGATGGCTGGATGGCATCACCAAATTGATAGAGGTGAGTTTGAGTGAACTCCGGTAGCTGGTGATGGACAGGGAGGCCTGGAGTACTGTGATTCATGGGGTCACAAAGAGTCGGACACAACTGAGCAACTGAACTGAACTGAACTGAATCTTCTGTAACAGAGCTGGTTTATTTCCATTTCCGTGTGGTCAGTTCTGAGAATATTAGCAGCTTATGTCATAGTTATTGTATGTTCATCATGTAGTTAACTTCTACTTGGTGGGGGTTTCAATATCTATAAAAGAGCTCAAGATATATTACTTAGAATATTATCTATAGCCCTTGAGAAGGAACTAAATTTCCTTGCCTTTGTGTAATGATTAAACTATTATTATTATGTCTTGGTTGATTGATTTCCTTTGGGTCTATACTTTCTGAATTTTGTGATTGAATTTATCCTTTGACTTTTTTTTTTTTTTTTTTTTTACAAAGAAGAGGCAAGTGGAGGACATGGGAATTGGTCTGTCTGGGGAAGGCCCCATAGGTTTCTACTCCCTTACAGTTCTACCTGGAAAGACACCCATGACAGCCAATCACAGAAAGCTGTCATCATGCTATTGGACATGGGATCTTCAAGGACCATCTAACTCCCCTTACCCATCTTTCAATTGAGATTATGGGTTTACTTTTAAAAATCTCTCACCACCTGCACTCCTTCCCCAGAACATTCTGTCACAGGCAAAGTTCACATATTTCTGGTCTGCAAATGCTGTGAACCAAAAATCTGTCTCTTTTCTTCAAGATAAACTCCAATTCTGTTTTGGAATTTATTTCCAGTTTATGAGGATAAGTGATGCTTACTATGTTTTTGCAGCTGTTTCCTGGTATATTAGGTGATTGTATATTTGGAAGATTGTTTCTAAAATTTCTATTTTATTCCATTTTTCTATTTTTCTATTCTGCACCAATTACTTTGTTGGTAATTAATTACTTTCAATTTTAAGTAAGTGTTAATACAAGGTGTACAATTCCTTCAGATTTCTTTTTCAAAATTTACTTTATTTTGAAATTACAAAAATCTTGGTTATTTTAGTTCTCTATTAAATAATATTAGTTTTTCAATGTCCAGAAAATTGGATCTGTTGCATTGTCACCCTGTTTATTTAACTTATATGAAGAGTAAATCATGCAAAGTGCCAGGCTATATGAATCACAAGCTGGAATCAAGATTTCCTGGAGAAATATAAACAGACTCAGATCTGCACATGATACCACTCTAATGACAGAAAGTGAAGAGAAGCTAAAGAGCCTCTTGATGAGAGTGAAAGAAGAGAGTGAAAAAGCTGGCTTGAAACTCAGGATGCAAAAAACTAAGGTCATGGCGTTTGGTTCCATCACTTCATGGCAAATAGAAGGGGAAAACATGGAAGCAGTGACACATTTCATTTTCTCAAACCCCAAAATCACTGTGAATGGTAACTGCAGCCATGAAATTAAAAGATGTTTGCTCCTTTGAAGGAAAGCTATGACAAACCTAGATAATGTATTAAAAACCAGAGACATCACTGTTCCAACAAAGGTCTATACAGTCAAAGCTATGGTTATTCCAGGTGGAGCTAGTGGTAAAGAACCCTCCTGCCAATGCAGGAGACATAAGAAATGAGGGTTTGAACCCTACATTGGGAAGATCCCCTGGAGGATGGGCATGGTAACCCACACTAGTATTTTTGCCTGGAGAATTCCATGTATAGAAGAGTCTGGTGGTCTATGTTCCATAGGGTTGCAGAGTCAGACATGATTGAAGCGACTTAGCACACATGAATATATGGTGTTTTCAGTAGTCAAGTGAGAATTGGACCATAAAAAAGGCTGAATGCTGAAGAATTAACGCTTTCAAATTGTAGTGCTGGAGAAAACTCTTGAGAGTTACTTGGATAGCAAGGAGATAAAACAAGTCAATCTTAAACGAAATTGACCCTGAATATTCATTGGAAGGACTGTTGCTAAAGCTGAAGTTCTAAGAATTTGGCCACCTGATGAGAAGAGCCAACTCATTGGAAAAGATTCTGATGCTGGGAAAGACTGAAGGCAATGGAGAAGGGGTGACAGAAGATGAGATGATTAGTTAGCATCATGACTCAATAGACATTGATTTGAGCAATTCTGGGAGATAGTGGAGAACAGGGGAGCCTGGTGTACTGCAGTTCATGGGGTTGTAGAGTTTTACACGACTTACATACAGAAGAACAAAAACATAGTTTTGAAAAATAACATTTTTAATTTATATTTGTTATTATCTATAACTGCAAGGAGATCAAACCAGTCAATCCTAAAGGAAATCAACTCTGAATATTCACTGAAAGGACTGATGCTGAAGCTACAATATCTTGGCCAGCTGACTCAAAGAGGCAAGTCATTGGAAAACAACCTGATGCTGGGAATGATTGACGGCAGGAGGAGAAGGGGGCACAAGTGATGAGATGGTGGGAAGGCATCACTGACTGGATGGACATGAATTTGAGTAAACTTAGGGAGATCTCAAAAGACAGGCAAGCCTGGTGAGGTGCAGTTCTTGGGGTTGCAAAGAATCAGACAAATTAACATCTGAACAGCAATAAGATCTACAAGTCTCATTCTTAATATGCTCTTCCTTTCATGACATTAGATGATTATCTAAGTATTAGAGAAAATATTTAATAACAAAATTTATTTTCTTTATTTGTAGATCCAAGCCTATACAATAACTACAATTTATTTTGGGTTTTCAGGGAAAGTAGTATAATGAGTTAATGATTTTCTAAGTTTCTATTCAAATTTCCGGATAAATTATCAAATAAGTCTTTGTATTACACACATTACATATTCTATAATATTATGCAGTTAAGGATCTGTTGGAGGAAAAAATGAGAGGTTATGTCTTAAAAGACGTTATCTGAACTGGTGAGAGTGACAACTTGACTGTTGTCACGGCTAAATTTAATATCCTACTGTTAGTAGCTTAGATGTGTTGCATAATTAAGAGAATAAGGAATGTACGTTTTGTTCAAGGTCATCACTTCAGTTCAGTCTCTCAGTCGTGTCCGACTCTTCGCAACCCCATGAATCACAGCCCGCCAGGCCTCCCTGTCCATCAGCAACTCCTGGAGTTCACTCAAACTCATGTCCATCGAATCGGTGATGCCATCCAGCCATCTCATTCTCTGTCGGCCCCGACTCCTCCTGTCCAAAATCCCTCCCAGCATCAGACTCTTTTCCAGTGTGTCAACTGGACGCACTAGTGGCCAAAGTGTTGCAGTTGCAGCTTCAGCATCAGTCCTTCCAATGAACATCAAGAATTGATCTCCCTTAGAATGGACTGGTTGGATCTCCTTGCAGTCCATGGGACTCTCAAGAGTCTTCTCCAGCACCACAGTTCAAAAGCATCAATTCTTCGGTGATCAGCTTTCTTCACTGTCCAACTCTCACATCCATACATGACCACAGGAAAAACAATAGTCTTGCCTAGACGGACATTGGTTGGCAAAGTAATGTCTCTGCTTTTTTAATATTCTATCTAGGTTGCTCATAACTTTCCTTCCAAGGAGTAAGCGTCTTTTAATTTCATGGCTGCAATCAGCATCCGCAGTGATTTTGGAGCCCAAAAAATAAAGTCTGACACTGTTTCCATTGTTTCCTCATCTAGTTCCCATGAAGTGATGGGACCAGATGCCATGATCTTCGTTTTCTGAATGTTGAACTTCAAGCCAACCTTTTCACTCTCCTCTTTCAGTTTCTTCAAGAGGCTTTTGAGTTCCTCTTCCCTTTCTACCATAAGGGTGGTGTCATCTGCATATCTGAGGTTATTGATATTTCTCCCGGCAATCTTGATTCCAGCTTGTGCTTCTTCCAGCCCAGCGTTCTTCATGATGTACTCTGCATATAAGTTAAATAAGCAGGGTGACAATATACAACCTTGGCGTACTCGTTTTCCTATTTGGAACCAGTCTGCTGTTCCATGTCCAGTTCTAACTGTTGCTTCCTGACCTGCATACAGGTTTCTCAAGAGGCAGGTCAAGTGGTCGGGTATTCCCATCTCTTTCAGAATGTTCCACAGTTTATTGTGATCCACACAGTCAAAGGCTTTGGCATAGTCAATGAAGCAGAAATAGATGTTTTTCTGGAACTCTCTTGCTTTCTCCATGATCCAGCGGATGTTAACAATTTGATCTCTGGTTCCTCTGCCTTTTCTAAAACCTGCTTGAACATCTGGAAGTTCACGGTTCACATACTTAAAGCCTGGCTTGGAGAATTTTGAGCATGACTTTATTAGCGTGTGAGATGAGTGCAATTGTGTTGTAGTTTGAGCATTCTTTGGCATTCCCTTTCTTTGGGATTGGAATGAAGACTGACCTTTCCCAGTCCTGTGGCCACTGTTGAGTTTTCCAAGTTCGCTGGCATATTGAATGCAGCACTTTCACAGCATCATCTTTCAGGATTTGTAATAGCTCAAATGGAATTCCATCACCTCCATGAGCTTTCTTCGTCGTGATGCTTTCCAAGGCCCACTTGACTTCACATTGCAAGATGTCTGGCTCCAGGTGAGTGTTCACGCCATTGTGATTATCTTTGTCGTGAAGATCTTTTTTGTACAGTTCATCTGTGTATGCTTGCCACCTATTCTTAATGTCTTCAGCTTCTGTTAGGTCCATATCATTTCTGTCCTTTTTCGAGCCCATCTTTGCATGAAATGTTCCCTTGGATTCTCTAATTTTCTTGAAAAGATCTCTTGTTTTTCCTATTCTGTTGTTTTCCTCTATTTCTTTGCATTGATCACTGAGGAAGGCTTTCTTATCTCTCCTTGCTATTTTTTGGAACTCTGTTCAGATGCTTATATCTTTCCTTTTCTCCTTTGCTTTTCGCTTCTGTTCTTTTCACAGCTATTTGTAACGCCTCCTCAGATAGCCATTTTGCTTTTTTGCATTTCTTTTCCATGGGGATGGTCTTGGTCCCTGTTTCCTGTACAATGTCACGAACCTCTGTCCAGAGTTCATCAGGCACTCTTTCTATCAGATCTAGACCCTTAAATCTATTTCTTACTTCCACTGTGTAACCATAAGGGATTTGATTTACGTCATATGAGAGTCGTTTAGTTGTTTCCTCTACATTATTCAATTTAAGTCTAAATTTGGCAATAAGGAGTTCATGATCTGAGCCACAGTCAGCTCCTGGTCTTGCTTTTGCTAACTGTATAGAGCTTCTCCATCATTGGCTGCAAAAAAATATAATCAATCTGATTTCGGTGTTGACCATCTGGTGATGTCCATGTGTAGATTTCTCCTATGTTGTTGGAAAAGTGTGTTTGCTATTACCAGTGTGTTCTCTTGACAAAACTCTATTAGCCTTTGCCCTGCTTCATTTCGTACTCCAAGCCCAAATTTTCCTGTTCAGTTCAGTTCAGTCGCTCAGTCATGTCCGACTCTCCGCTACCCCATGAATCACAGCATTCCAGGCTTCCTTGTCCATCACCAACTCCCGGAGTTCACTCAAACTCATGTCCACAGAGTCAATGATGCCATCCAGCCATCTCATTCTCCGTCGTCCCCTTCTCCTCCTGCCCCCAACCTTTCCCAGCATCAGACTCTTTTCCAGTGAGTCAACTCGATGCATGAGGTGGCCAAAGTATTGCAGTTTCAGATTTACCCTCAGTCCTTCCAATGAAGACCCGGGATTGATCTCCCTTAGAATGGACTGGTTGGATCTCCTTGCAGTACAAGGGACTCTCAAGAGTCTTCTCTAGCACCACAGTTCAAAAGCATCAATTCTTTGGTGATCAGTTTCTTCAGAGTCCAACTCTCACATACATACATGACCACGGGAAAAACCATAGCCTTGACTAGACGGACCTTGGTTAGCAAAGTAATGTCTCTGCTTTTTAATATACTATCAAGGTTGGTCATAACTTTCCTTCCACGGAGTAAGAGTCTTTTAATTTCATGGCTGCAATCAGCATCTGCAGTGATTTTGGAGCCCAAAAAAATAAAGTCTGACACTGTTTCCACTGTTTCCTCATCTAGTTCCCATGAAGTGATGGGACCAGATGCCATAATCTTCGTTTTCTGAATGTTGAGCTTCAAGCCAACCTTTTCACTCTCCTCTTTCACTTTCATCAAGAGGCTTTTGAGTTCCTCTTCACTTTCTGCCATAAGGGTAGTGTCATCTGCATATCTGAGGTTATTGATATTTCTCCCAGCAATCTTGAATCCAGCTGTGCTTCTTCCAGCCCAGTGTTCCTCATGATGTACTCTGCATATAAGTTAAATAAGCAAGGTGACAATATACAGTCTTGATGTACTCCTTTTCCTCTTTGGAACCAGTCTGTTGTTCCATGTACACTTCTGACTGTTGCTTCGTGACCTTCATACAGGTTTCTCAAGAGGCAGGTCAGGTGGTCTGGGATTCCCATCTCTTTCAGAATGTTCCACAGTTTATTGTGATCCACACAGTCAAAGGCTTTGCCATATAGTCAATGAAGCAGAAATAGATGTTTTTCTGGAACTCTCTTGCTTTCTCCATGATCCAGCGGATGTTGGCAATTTGATCTCTGGTGCCTATTCTATAACCTGCTTGAACATCTGGGAGTTCACGGTTCACATAATGCTGAAGCCTGGTTTGGAGAATTTTGAGCATGACTTTACTAGCGTGTGAGATGAGTGCAATTGTGCGGTAGTTTGAGCATTCTTTGGCATTCCCTTTCTTTGAGATTGGAATGAAGACTGACCTCTTCCAGTCCTGTGGCCACTGCTGAGTTGTCCAAATTTGCTGGCATATTAAGTGCAACACTTTCACAGCATCATCTTTCAAGGTATGAAATAGCTCAACTGGAATTCCATCACCTCCACTAGCTTTGTTCGTAGTGATATTTTCAAAGGTCCACTTGACTTCACATTCTAAGATGTCTGCCTCTAGGTCAGTGATCACGTTATCGTGACTATCTGGGTCATGAAGATCTTTTTTGTACAGTTCTTCTGTGTATTCTTGCCACTTCTTCTTAATATCTTCTGCTTCTGTTAGGTCCATACCATTTCTGTCCTTTATCGAGCCCATCTTTCTATGAAATGTCCCCTTGAAATCTCTAATTTTCTTGAAGAGATCTCTTATGTTTCCTATTCTGTTGTTTTCCTCTATTTCTTTGCATTGATCACCGAGGAAGGCTTTCTTATCTCTCCTTGCTATTCTTTGGAACTCTGCATTCAGATGCTCATATCTTTCCTTGTCTCCTTTGCTTTTCACTTCTCTTCTTTTCACAGCTATTTGTAAGGCCTCCTCAGACAGCCATTTCACTCTTTTGCATTTCTTTTCCATGGGGATGGTCTTGGTCCCAGTCTCCTGTACAATGTCATGAACCTCTGTCAAGAGTTCTTCAGGGACTCTTTCTATCAGATCTAGACCCTTAAATCTCACTTCCACTGTATAATCATAAGGGATTTGTTTTAGGTCGTATCTGTATGATCTAGTAGTTTTCCCTACTGTCTTCAATTTAAGTCTGAATTTGACAATTAGGAGTTCATGATGTGAGCCACAGTCAGCTCCTGGTCTTGTTTTTCCTAACTGTATAGCGCTTCTCCATCTTTGGCTGCAAAAAATATAATCAATCTGATTTCGGTGTTGACCATCTGGTGATGTCCATGTGTAGAGTCTTCCCTTGTGTTGTTGGAAGAAGGTGTTTGCTATGACCAGTGCGTTCTCTTGACAAAACTCTATTAGCCTTTGCCCTGCTTCATTCCGTGCTCCAAGGCCAAATTTGCCTGTTAATTCAGGGGTTTCTTGACTTCCTACTTTTGTATTCCAGTCCCCTAGAATGAAAAGGACATCTTTTTTGGGTGTTAGTTCTTAAAGGTCTTATAGGTCTTCATAGAGCCATTCAAATTCTGCTTCTTCAGCATTACTGGTTGGGGCATAGGCCTGGATTACTGTAATATTGAATGGTTTGCCTTGGAAACGAACAGAAATCTTTCTGTCGTTTTAAGATTGCATCCAAGTACTGCATTTCGGACTCTTTTGTTAATCATGATGGCTACTCCATTTCCTCTAAAGGATTCCTGCCCACAGTAGTAGATATAATGGTCATCTGAGTTAAATTCACCCTTTCCAGTCCATTTTAGTTCACTGATTCCTAGAATGTCAACGTTCACTCTTGCCATCTCCTGTTTGACCACTTCCAATTTGCCTTGATTCATGGACCTAACATTCCAGGTTCCTATGCAATATTGCTCTTTACAGCATCGGACCTTGCTTCTATCACCAGTCACATCCACAACTGGGTATTTGTTTTGCTTTGGCTCCATCCCTTCATTCTTTCTGGAGTTATTTCTCCACTGATCTCCAGTAGCATACTGGGCACCTACCAACCTGGGGAATTCCTCATTCAGTATCCTATCATTTTTTCTTTTGATACTGTTCATGGGGTTCTCAAGGCAAGTATACTGAAGTGGTTTGCCATTCCCTTCTTCAGGGGACCACATTCTGTCAGACCTCTCCACCATGACCCATCCGTCTTTGGTGGCCTCACAGGTCATTGCTTAGTTTCATTGAGTTCGACAGGGCTGTGGTCCATATGATCAGATCAACTAGTTTTATGGGATTATGTTTTCAGTGAGTCTGCCCTCAAATACCCCCTCACAATACCTACCTAGACTAGTTTCCTGTGATTATGATTTCGGTGTGTCTGCCTTCTGATGCCCCCTCGCAATACCTACCGTCTTATTTGGGTTTCTCTTACCTTGGGCCTGGGATATCTCTTCACAACTGTTCCAGCAAAGCACAGCTGCTGTACCTTACCTTGGACATGGGGTAGCTCCTCTCGGCCACGCTTCTGCGTGTGGTCGGTTGCACCGCGGGAGCTGGCATCTCTCGCATCTGCCCCGCCGGAGCCGGCGTCGGTAATGTTAAAGTTAAAAAAAAAAAAATAATAAGTAAGATGGCTGTCATTTAGAAACTCTGCACTGAAATGACATTAAATATCAACGTGAGGAAAAATGAAAGGTCTCTCCATTACACTTGCCAACTTCAGTTCAGTTCAGTCGCTCAGTCATGTCTGAAACTTTGTGACCCCATGAATTGCAGCACGCCAGGCCTCCCTGTCCATCACCAACTCCCGGAGTCAGTCCTTCACATAAGTTAAAGAAAAGAATAAAGAGAATTTGAATAAGCATTTGGGGTGAATAATTTCAGTTAATGTATTTAGATAAAGGAAACATTTTTTTAGTTTCAGAGTTCTTATGCTTGGAGTAAGTGATTTTTCTATCAACAACCACACACAATACTGGTACTTATCATTTACAATATATAATCTTTTTGAAATCCCTTCCATTATTTTCAAATTCCAAAATTCAACTTTAATTGAAAAGCTAAAGTTAAGAGTTCACTATTATCATAGATTCTAATTTGATTCAAAATTTTCTTTTAGTGAATTTTTACCAAATAGATAAAATAAGAACTACTTAGGGAACTAATACAACTAGTAGAGAAGCGGGGAAGATACATTTTCAAAACCTGGTTTTGGAGTGTTAAATAAGCTTTACAGAATCCACCATTATATATATATATTTCTGTTTACTGCAAAATGTAACAGACAGATATCATTGAGGGCTTTTGCTCTAAAGAATAATGAATAATGTTTGAGCTCAGCCTGTCAGCCACACTATTGGATTATGACTTGCTCTCGGAGGGAAGCGTTCACTTTACAACACTTTGATTAACCTGTTCAGGACAAAAATATCAAAAGAATAAACAGCAGCAGAGAAAAGAAAATGTTCCTCTGGGAAAATATAGGAGCAAAAATCAAATTGACAGAGCTTGAGATTGAGATTCATCAAACTTATGAAAGTTGAAAGTCATGAACCTTTTCAAAGTTATGTGCTCAAAGTGCTGGAGAAAATTTTCTGCAGAAAGAGTTGAGACTCTTCACCACTTAATTTTACCAAGGGGTCCATGGTGAGTGTGAGTTCTCCATAATTCAGGGCTGGGTGATATCATGTCTCTTATCAATTTGTAAAACAGTGACATGCTTTATTAATAATATTTTTATTACTCAGACAAGTTATTAATTTAAAAAAATGGAAAATCAGCCTTGGAGATCTGTCTTGAACCCTGTCTGATGAACTAATATAAAGTCTGCTATAAACATTCGTTTAGATTATATTTAAACCCTTTTTGCTAAATCGCATTACTGGGAAACTGCAAATTCCTTAAAATCTGACAAGATCCCAGGTGATACACTGAAATATGTGTGCTTTGTTCTCTTCATTTTCTAAATATACTGATCATAATTTGGTACTGAAATTTGTGGAGGAACTCGTGCTCACCACAGACCCCAGGGGTATAATTTATGGATGAGAATATCAGGTGTTTGACTTAAAAGTGTTGGCTTGTTCTATATTATAGAAACCCACAGTAAAAAAAAGGTAAAAGTAGGTTTCATAACCCCACTTTAGACGGCGTATAGTAAAAATAATTGGAGAACATGTTTATGTTGTATTCTCAATGCTAATACAATCATTTTATTGTGGTAATAGGCATTAGCTTCAAAGTATTTCAGTTGCTGGTTGGTTGATCACTATGTGACAAGTTAACTTTTTGATGTCAAAGAGATATTTATGGCTCCATTCATAAATACTCCAGAAAATCCTTGGTAAACCAGAAAACCCGGTGAGCCAATATCTTGTCTACATACTCTAATATGTTGGTTCTTTCACTAAAGAGAGGTTACAAACTACAATTAATTATGATACCAAAGCTGCTTCCATGAACACACAGTATGTAATTTAATTTACTTCACATTGCTGACATATTTAATGTAACTATTTTTTCATCAATCATGCAACACACTCTGTATAAGAGGTCACATGTACTTTTTGCATTTTTGATTGCAAAAAAATCTAAGTCAGTTTATTTTTTTATTTGAAATTTAAACATAATAATGTATACGTTTAATCACCGTCTCTTAAAGAATAACTCCAAAATCTATAATTTAATTTATCTTAACTGAATCAAACTCCTTTTCAGTGAATTATGTTACTCTGTAGTATTTTTAATATATAAAATTAAAATTGATATTTGCAGAATCATCAAAAATTCCTTTTAGTCATTTACACCAGTTAGCAGTTTTACATCTTTTTTAAAAAATTTATTTATCTTAATTGGAGGCTAATTTCTTTACAATTTGTATTGATTTTAAGCCAGTTTTAACATCATGTCCTGCCAGTTGTCTGCTTGATTTTTTTTTTCTTGGTGACTATGATCACGAAATATCAATAACTTCAGATATGCAGATGACACTACCCTTAAGGCAGAAAGTGAAGAGGAACTCAAAAGCCTCTTGATGAAAGTGAAAGAGGAGAATGAAAACGTTGGCTTGAAGCTCAACATTCAGAAAACGAAGATCATGGCATCTGGTCCCTTCACTTCATGGGGAATAGATGGAAAAACAGTGGAAACAGTGTCAGACTTTATTTTTTTGGGCTCCAAAATCACTGCAGATGCTGATTGCAGCCATGAAATTACAAGACGCCTTCTCCTTGGAAGGAAAGTTATGACCTACCTGGATGACATATTAAAAAGCAGAGACATTACTTTGCCAACCAAGGTCCGTCTAGTCAAGGCTATGGTTTTTCCCGTGGTCATGTATGGATGTGAGAGTTGGACTGTGAAGAAAGCTGATCACCGAAGAATCGATGCTTTTGAACTGTGGTGTTGGAGAAGATTCTTGAGAGTCCCTTGTACTGCAAGGAGATCCAACCAGTCCATTCTAAGTGAGATCAATCCTGGGTGTTCATTGGAAGGACTGATGCTAAAGCTGAAACTGCTATACTTTGGCCACCTCATGCGATGAGCTGACTCACTGGAAACGACCCTGATGCTGGGAAAGGTTGGTGGCGGGAGGAGAAGGGGACGACGGAGAATGAGATGGCTGGATGGCATCACCGACTCTGTGGACATGAGTTTGAGTGAACTCCGGGAGTTGGTGATGGACAGGGAGGCCTGGCGTGCTGTGATTCATGGGGTCACGGAGAGTCGGACACGACTGAGCGACTGAACTGAACTGATGATCACTTTGACATATTTGTGAACCATGCCCCTATGCCCCTAAAACATCCCTGTGTCATGTCCTAGCTTTATGCATGTATGGGTATTTCAGATGATATGAGTATAGATGACTCAGTATCTCAGATTTAAAATAGCTTATCTGTGACTAAATTCCGGCCTTACATGGAAACCTTATAAATAGACAATTTATTGTTTCCATCTATGAGGTAATTGGCTTGATCTTAGATGCCATGATCTTAGTTTTCTGAAAGTTGAGTTTTAAGCCAACTTTTTCACACTCCTTTTTTACTTTCATCAAGAGGCTGTTTAGTTCTTCTTCACTTTGTGCCAAAAGGGTTGTGTCATCTGCCTATATGAAGCTATTGATATTTCACAAAGCAATCTTGATTCCAGGTTGTGCTTCATCAAGACCAGAATTTCTCATGATGTACTCTACATTTAAGTTACTTAAGTAGGGTGGTAATATACAGCCTCGGCATACTCCTTTCCTGATTTGGAACCAGTCTGTTGTTTCATGTTCGATTCCAACTGTTGCTTCTTGACCTGCATACAGGTTTCTCAGGAGGCAGGTAAGGTGGTCTGGTATTCCCGCCTCTTTAAGGATTTTCCGCAGGATCATCCCCCTGGCCCCATCAAACAAGTAGAGGAGCGACCCTGACTGTGGGGTCATGGCAGAAGCCTTCTAGGCCTCTATCATTGATGGCCCCACGGAGTTGCAGGCTTCTGGTAGAGGGACCGCCACTGGCTCTGCAGGCTAAGAGCTGTGCTGCCTCTGACAATGAGCGGTACTTGCTCCCTCTTTGCCTCTACCTCCACCTCCCACCTGTGCAGGCACCACTCTGGCTGCTCAGTCCTGCCTCAGATTCCACTTATAAGTGAAATCATATTTTTCCTTCTCTGTCTGGCTTATCCCTCAGAGGGCAGACAGAATGACAACCACAGTCACAGAAAACTAATCAAACTGATCATATGGGCCACAGCGTTGTCTAACTTAATGAAACTATGAGCCATGCTGTGTAGGACCACAGATGAGTTCTGACAGAATGTGGTCCACTGGAGAAGGGAATGGCAAATCACTTCAGTATTTTTGCCTTGAGAACCCCATGAACAGATTGAAGATAGATGGCAAAAAATGAATCCTCAGTGAGGTTTATGATGTATCACCAAGGAGAAGAAAACAGAGAAAGAGAAAGATTTGAAATGTCAGAAACTTTCACTTTCTTATAGATCTTTTACTTTTCTCAAAGTCATTCACTCACAAATTCAGAAACATGGAGTAAACACACAGACCAGAGCTGGTTATATTGTAAACAAACAAACAAACAAAAAAAAAAAAAAGCCAGTTTTTTCCCACTTTATTATCTCATTTTCCTGACCTGCTTCTGCACTTTGTTCTAATTTTGTCAGAAATCAGGAAATAATCCTCGATTGAAGCATGGAAGCTGTTCTCTGAGCACACACATGATGGTGTGACTTCATTCAGCCCCCTTTGGCTTCCATTGAATGTTCTGGTTCCTATTGACTGGTGTCCTGACACATGACATTGATTTAGTGCATGGCTACCAGACCTTCTCCTCTGACACTCACAATACTTTGAATACATTTACTTAGAGGTTCCCTTAACTGACTTCTACTCCAACACTCTACCCTACACTTCTCTGCCTTGACCATTGCAGTGTTAATGGTCCAGACCCTAGAAAATTACCCTTCTGAATTTGGAATACCCTATGTGGGCCAAACAACAGTATTTGCATTAGTCTCAACAGAAATAATAGAGGAAAGATATTATGATGGCCAAAGGAAAGATATAGTGATGACCAAAGAGAATTTTATTGCTTGAAGTTTAGTGATTTTTTTAATATAGAAATAAGATTGTTTCCCAGTAGGAAAGCTTAGGAAAAATACATTTCCCAAGAAAAGTTGCAGAAATCCAATAATTAGTTAATCCTAACTCAATTTTCCTTTTATTCTATGCAATAATACTAATGAATCTCTAATCACAGATATCTAAAAGAAGGAACAAAAGATATGAAAGAAAAACTAAGTTGTAGCTCATTTACAGATACAATTAGACCCAGGAAATAAATTTAATAGATATTATTTCTTTAGAATTTGTCAAAACAAACAAACATTGTTTAAATAAATGTACTTTAAGAGATAGGTTGAGCTCTAGTCAAGTTTTATTTTCATTATTTTGTGAATAATTGGGCTTCTCAGATGGTGCTAGTGGTAAAGAACTTTCCTGTCAATGCAGGAGATGCAAAGAGACTCCGGTTTGATTTCTAGGTCAGGAAGATCCTCTGGAGGAGGCATGGCAACTCACTCCAGTATTCTTGTCTGGAGAATCTCATGAGCAGAGGAGTATGTTTGGCTGTGGTGCATAGGGTTTGCAAAGAGTTGGACAGGACTGAAGCGACTTAGCATGCACACTACTCAAGTTTTATTTTCACTATCTTGTGAATAGTTAACACTTGTGCCTTCTGTTTGGCTTCCAAGGTGGCTCAGTTGGTAAACAGTCTACCTGCAATGTAGGAGACTCAGGTTTGATCCCTGGGTTGGGAAGATCTCCTGGAGAAGAAAATGGCAAACCACTCCAGTATTCTTGTCTTGGAGAATGCCATGGACAGAGGAGCCTATAGGCCATGGGGTCACAAGAGTTGGACATTGAGGATAAACACACCCATTTCACTGGATTTCTGACAGGATTGTATGACAAAAAGAAAGGCAAACCCTCAGCATATAGAAAGGATCATTACTTAATATTATTATTTCATTCATGATAAATCTAAAGCTGAAGACTTATAAAGTAGCAAAGGCTTACTATTGGAAAACAGAAGAGTCAAAAATAGCACACAGAATTTCTTACTATCAACTTCTATGGCCACAATGATGATACTATATTCTGTGGGTAATTTGTAAGAGTAGATTTTTTGTTTTTTCTTTCTATCTGAACTGTATCACCTTGTGGCCAGCTTGGGTCATGGAACCTTGGGCCACTATTTTTTTTCAGAATAGGAAACATAAGAGTGTGAGCAGAAAACAAAGGTATTACATCTCAGTGTTTGAAGCTTAAAAATATGAGTCCATCAGATAATTTAAGAACTAGTTGTGATAAGTTACAATAAAAGGTAATCTTTCTTTTTTAATTGAGTGTGACTGCTAAGGAACCAGGAACACATGAAGAAGAGGTCAATGTATGGGGTGAGATCTCTGGGCAATTTTTATGACGACGATGAGTCCTGGGGAAAGGCATGACAAAACCGTTTCTCTTTGGATTTGGGAATGTGTGAGGAGGGCGTAGTTACTGGGTGGACCAGAAGATGAAAATTCAAGAGGAGGTGTCCCTTGTGTGGGTGGTGTTACAGACACATTGGGGGGATGGTGACTAAAGACCTAGTTCTGTGGGAGATGGAGACCGCTCCCTCATGTGTGTTCATGACTTCACACAGAAGTATTGGAAGTGTCCTTCCTTTGGCTTTTTTTTTTTCCCCCTCTCTCTATTTATTATTGGAGGCTAATTATTTTACAATATTATATTGGTTGGTTTTGCCATATATTGACATGAATCCGCCCCGGGTGTACATGAGTTCCCCCTGCAAACCCCCCTTCCACCTCCCTCCTCCCCTTATCCTCCCTCTGGGTCATACACGTGCACCAGCCCTGAGCATCCTGTAACATGCATCGACCCTGAACTGGCGATTCGTTTCACATATGAAATATACATGTTTCAATGCCATTCTCCCAAATCATCCCACCCTCACCCTCTCCCACAGAGTCCCAAAGACTGTTTTATATATCTGTGTCTCTTTTGCTGTCTCGTATACAAGGTTATTATTTGCAACTTTATAAATTTCATATATATGCGTTAGTATACTGTATTGGTGTTTTTCTTTCTGGCTTACTTCACTCTGTATAATAGGCTCTAGTTTCATCCACCTCATTAGAACTGGTTCAAATGCATTCTTTTTAATGCCTGAGTAATACTCCATTCTGTATATGTATCAAAGCTTTCTTATCCATTCATCTGTAGATGAACATCTAGGTTGCTTCCATGTCCTGGCTATTATAAACAGTGCTGCAATGAACATTGGAATACATGTGTCTCTTCCAATTCTGGTTTGCTCGGTCTGTATGCCCAGGAGTGTGATTGCTTGATCATATGGCAATTCTATTTCCAGTTTTTTGAGGAATCTCCACACTGTTCTCCATAGTGGCTGTACTCGTTTGCATTCCCACCAACAGTGTAAGAGGGTTCCCTTTTCTCCACACCCCCTCCAGCATTTATTGCAAGTAGACTTTTGGATAGCAGCCATTCTGACTGGTGTGAAATGGTATTTCATTGTGGTTTTGATTTGCATTTCTCTGATTATGAGGGATGTTGAGCATTTTTTCATGTGTTTGTTAGCCATCTTTATGTCTTCTTTGGAGAAATGTCTGTTTAGTTCTTTGGCCCATTTTTTGATTGGGTCATTTATTTTTCTGGAATTGAGCTGCAGGAGCTGCTTGTATATTTTGGAGATTAATCCTTTATCCGTTGCTTCGTTTGCTATTATTTTCTCCCATTCTGAAGGCTGTCTTTTCACTTTGCTTATAGTTTCCTTTGCTATGCATAAGCTTTTGATTTTAATTAGGTCCCATTTGTTTATTTTTGCTTTTATTTCCAATATTCTGGGAGGTGGGTCTTGGAGGATCCTGCTGTGATTTATGTCAGAGAGTGTTTTGCCTATGTTCTCCTCTAGCAGTTTTATAGTTTCTGCTTTTACATTTAGCTCTCTAATCCACTTTGAGTTTATTTTGGTGTATGGTGTTAGAAAGCATTCTAGTTTCATTCTTTTACAAGTGGCTGACCAGTTTTCCCAGCACCATTTGTAAAAGAGACAGTCTTTTCTCCATTTTTTATTCTTGCCTCCTTTGTCAAAGATAAGGTGTCCAGGATAGTGGATTTATCTCTGGGCTTTCTATTTTGTTCCACTGATCTATATTTCTGCCCTTATGCCAGTACCATACTGTCTTGATGACTGTGGCTTTGTAGTAGAGCCTGAAGTCCGGCAGGTTAATTCCTTCAGTTCCATTTTTCTTCCTCAAGATTTCTTTGGCTATTCGAAGTTTTTTGTATTTCCATACAAATTGTGAGATTATTTGTTCTAGTTCTGTGAAAAATATCGTTGGTAGCTTGATAGGGATTGCATTGAATGTATAAATTACTTTGAGTAGTATACTCATTTTCACAATATTTAGTCTTCCAATCCATGAACACGGTATATTTCTCCATCTATCAGTGTCCTCTTTGATTACTTTCACCAGTGTTTATAGTTTTCTACGTACAAGTTTTTATTTCCTTAGGTAAATACATTCCTAAATATTTAATTCTTTTCGTTGCAACAGTGAATGGATATTTTCCTTAATTTCTCTATTTTCTCATTATTAGTGTATAGGAATGCAAGGGATTTCTGTGTGTTGATTTTATATCCTGCAACTTTGCTGTATTCATTGATTAGCTCTAATAGTTTTCTGGTAGAGTCTTTAGGGTTTTCTGTGTAGAGGATCATGTCATCAGCGAACAGTGAAAGTTTTACTTCTTATTTTCCAATTTGTATTCCTTTCATGTCTATTTCTGCTCTGATTGCTGTGGCCAAAACTTCCAGAACTATGTTGAATAGTAGTGGTGAGAGTGGGCACCTTTGTCTTGTTCCTGACTTTAGGGGAAATGCTTTCAGTTTTTCACCATTGAGGATAATGTTTGCTGTGGGTTTGTCAAATATAGCTTTTATTATGTTGAGATATGTCCCTTCTATTCCCACTTTCTGGAGGGTTTTTATCATAAATGGATGTTGAATTTTGTCGAAGGCTTTCTGTGCATCTATTGAGATAATCATATGATTTTTATTTTTCAGTTTGTTAATGTGGTGTATGACGTTGATTGATTTGCGGATATTGAAGAATCCTTGCATTCCTGGGATAAAGCCCACTTGGTCATGATGTATGATCTTCTTAATGTGTTGTTGGATTCTGATTGCTAGAATTTTGTTAAGGATTTTTGCATCTATGTTCATCAGTGATATTGGCCTGCAGTTTTCTTTTTTTTTTGGGGGGGGGGATCTTTACCAGGTTATGGGATTAGGGTGATAGTGGCCTCATAGAATGAGTTTGGAAGTTTCCCTTCCTCAGCAATTTTCTGGAAGAGTTTGAGTAGAATAGGTGTTAGCTCTTCTCTAAATTTTTGGTAGAATTCGGCTGTGAAGCCGTCTGGACCTGGGCTTTTGTTTACTGGAAAATTTCTGATTAAAGCCTCTCATTCCGTGCTTGTGATGGGTCTGTTCAGATTTTCTATTTCTTCCTGGTTCAGTTTTGGCAAGGTGTATTTTTCTAGGAATTTGTCTATTTCTTCCAGGTTATTCATTTGATTGACATATAATTGCTGATAGTATTCTCTAATAATCCTATATATTTCTGTGTTGTCAGTTGTGATCTCTCCACTTTCATTTCTAATTTTATTGATTTGGTTCCTCTCCCTTTGTTTCTTGATGAGTCTGGCTAGTGGTTTGTCAATTTTGTTTACCCTCTCAAAGAACCAGTTTTTGGCTTTGTTGATTTTTGCTATGGTCTCTTTTGTTTCTTTTGCATTTATCTCTGCCCTAATTGTTAAGATTTCTTTCCTTCTACTAACCCTGGGGTTCTTCATTTCTTCCGTTTCTAGTTTCTTTAGATGGAGGGTTATGTTATTTAGTTGACTTTTTTCTTGTTTCTTGAGGTGTGCCTGTATTGCTATGAATTTCCCCCTTAGAATTGCTTTTATAGTGTTCCAAAGGTTTTGGGTTGTTGTGTTTTCATTTTCCTTAATTTCTATGCATATTTTGATTTCTCTTTTGATTTCTTCTATGATTTGTTCATTATTCAGCAGCGTGTTGTTCAGCCTCCATAAGTTGGCATTTTTAATGGTTTTTCTCCCATAATTCAGATCTAATCTTACTGCATTGTGGTCAGAAAAGATGCTTGGAATGATTCCATTTTTTTAAATTTACCAAGGCTGGATTTATGGCCCAGGATGTGATCTATCCTGAAAAAGGGCCGTGTGTGCTTGAGAAAAAGGTGAAATTCATTGCTTTGGTGTGAAATGTCCTAAAGATATCTATTAGTTCTAACTGGTCTATTGTATCACTTAAAGTTTGTGTTCCTTCTTAATTTTCTGTTTAGCTGATCTATCCGTAGATGTACGTGGGCTATTAAAATCTCCCACTATTATTGCATTGTTGTTAATTTCACCTTTCATGCTTGTTAGTAATTTTCTTACATATTGTGGTGCCTCTATGTTGGGTGCATAAATATTTATAATTGTTATATCTTCTTCTTGGATTGATCCTTTGATCATTATGTAGTTTCCTTCTTCGTTTCTTTTCACAGCCTTTGTTTTAAAGTCTATTTTATCTGATATGAGTATTGCTACCCTGCTTTTTGGTCTCTATTTGCATGGAATAACTTTTTCAAGCCCTTCACTTTCAGTCTGTATGTGTCCCTCGTTTTGAGGTGGGTCTCTTGTAGACAACATATATGGGGGTCTTGTTTTTGTATCCATTCAGCCAGCCTTTGTCTCTTGGTTGGGGCATTCAATCCATTTACGTTCAAGGTGATTATTGATAAGTATGATCCCGTTGCCATTTTCTTTATTGCCTTGGGTTCGAGTTTATACACCCTTTCTGTGTTTCCTGTCTAGAGAAGATCCTTTAGCATTTGCTGGAGAGCTGGTTTGGTGATGCTGAATTCTCTCAGCTTTTGCTTGTCTGTAAAGCTTTTGATTTCTCCTTCATATTTGAATGAGATCCTTGCTGGGTACAGTAATCTGGGCTGTAGGTTACTTTCTTTCATCACTTTAAGTATGTCTTGCCATTCCCTTCTGGCCTGAAGAATTTCTGTTGAAAGATCAGCTGTTATCCTTATGGGAATCCCCTTGTGTATTATTTGCTGTTTTTCCCTTGCTGCTTTTAATATTTGTTCTTTGTGTTTGATCTTTGCTAGAAATGAAAATGGAGAGATCACAACTGACAACACAGAAATACAAAGGATTATTAGAGAATACTATCAGCAATTATATGGCAATCAAATGAATAACCTGGAAGAAATGGACAAATTCCTAGAAAAGTACAACTTTCCAAAACTGAACCAGGAAGAAATAGAAAATCTGAACAGACCCATCACAAGCACGGAACTAGAGGCTGTAATCAGGAATCTTCTAGCAAACAAAAGCCCAGGTCCAGACGGCTTCACAGCCGAATTCTACCAAAAATTTAGAGAAGAGCTAACACCTATTCTACTCAAACTCTTCCAGAAAATTGCTGAGGAAGGGAAACTTCCAAACTCATTCTATGAGGCCACCATCACCCTAATCCCAAAACGTGGTAAAGACCCCACAAAAAAAGAAAACTGCAGGCCAATATCACTGATGAACATAGATGCAAAAATCCTTAACAAAATTCTAGCAATCAGAATCCAACAACATATTAAGAAGATCATACATCATGACCAAGTGGGCTTTATCCCAGGAATGCAAGGATTCTTCAATATCCGCAAATCAATCAACGTCATACACCACATTAACAAACTGAAAAATAAAAATCATATGATTATCTCAATAGATGCACAGAAAGCCTTCGACAAAATTCAACATCCATTTATGATAAAAACCCTCCAGAAAGTGGGAATAGAAGGGACATACCTCAACATAATAAAAGCTATATATGACAAACACACAGCAAACATTATCCTCAATGGTGAAAAACTGAAAGCATTTCCCCTAAAGTCAGGAACAAGACAAGGGTGCCCACTTTCACCACTACTATTCAACATAGTTCTGGAAGTTTTGGCCACAGCAATCAGAGCAGAAAAAGACATAAAAGGAATCCAAATTGGAAAAGAAGAAGTAAAACTTTCACTGTTCGCTGATGACATGATCCTCTACACAGAAAACCCTAAAGACTCTACCAGAAAACTACTAGAGCTAATCAATGATTACAGTAACGTTGCAGGATATAAAATCAACACACAGAAATCCCTTGCATTCCTATACACTAATAATGAGAAAATAGAAAGAGAAATTAAGGGAACTAGTCCATTCACTGTTACAACGAAAAGAATTAAATACTTAGGAATATATCTACCTAAGGAAACAAAAGACTTGTACATAGAAAACTATAAAACACTAGTGAAAGTAATCAAAGAGGACACTAATAGATGGAGAAATATACCATGTTCATTGATTAGAAGAATAAATATTGTAAAAATGAGTATACTACCCAAAGTAATTCATACATTCAATGCAATCCCTATCAAGCTACCAACGATATTTTTCACACAACTAGAACAAATAATCTCACAATTTATATGGAAATACAAAAAACCTCGAATAGCCAAAGCAATCTTGAGGAAGAAAAATGGAACTGGGAGAATTAACCTGCCGGACTTCAGGCTCTACTACAAAGCCACAATCATCAAGACAGTATGGTACTGGCATAAAGACAGAAATATAGATCAATGGAACAAAATAGAAAGCCCAGAGATAAATCCACGCACCTATGGACACCTCATCTTTGACAAAGGAGGCAAGAATATAAAATGGAGAAAAGACAGTCTCTTTAACAAGTGGTGCTGGGAAAACTGGTCAGCCACCTGCAAAAGAATGAAACTAGAACACTTCCTAACACCATACACAAAAATAAATTCAAAATGGATTAGAGAGCTAAATGTAAGACCAGAAACTATAAAACTCCTAGAGGAGAACGTAGGCAAAACACTCTCCGACATAAATCACAGCAGGATCCTCCATGACCCACCTCCCTGAATATTGGAAATAAAAGCAAAAATAAACAAATGGGACCTAATTAAAATCAAAAGCTTCTGCACAGCAAAGGAAACTATAAGTAAGGTGAAAAGACAGCCTTTAGAATGGGAGAAAATAATAGCAAACGAAGCAACGGATAAAGGATTAATCTCCAAAATATACAAGCAGCTCCTGCAGCTCAATTCCAGAAAAATAAGTGACCCAATCAAAAAATGGGCCAAAGAACTAAACAGACATTTCTCTAAAGAAGACATAAAGATGGATAACAAACACATGAAAAAATGCTCAACATCCTTCATAATCAGAGAGATGCAAATCAAAACCACAATGAGATACCATTTCACACCAGTCAGAATGGCTGCTATCCAAAAGTCTACATGCAGCAAATGCTGGAGAGGATGTGGAGAGAAAGGAACCCTCTTACACTGTTGGTGGGAATGCAGACTAGTACAGCCACTATGGAGAACAGTGTGGAGATTCCTCAAAAACCTGGAAATAGAACTGCCATATGATCCAGCAATCGCACTCCTGGGCATACACACCGAAGAAACCAGAATTGAAAGAGACACATGTACTCCAATGTTCATTGCAGCACTGTTTATAATAGCCAGGACACGGAAGCAACCTAGATGTCCATCTGCAGACGAATGGATAAGAAAGCTTTGGTACATATACACAATGGAGTATTATTCAGCCATTAAAAAGAATACATTTGAATCAGTTCTAATGAGGTGGATGAAACTGGAGCCTATTATACAGAGTGAAGTAAGCCAGAAAGAAAAACACCAATACAGTATACTAACACATATATATGGAATTTAGAAAGATGCAAATGATAACCCTGTATACGAGACAGAAAGAGACACAGATGTATAGAACAGTCTTTGGGACTCTATGGGAGAGGGTGAGGGTGGGATGATTTGGGAGAATGGCATTGAAACACGTATGTTGTCATATGTGAAACGAATCACTAGTTCAGTGTCAATGCATGTTATAGGATGCTCGGGGCTGGCATGCGGGGATGACCCAGAGGGAGGATAAAGGGAGGAGGGAGGTGGTAGGGGGGTTCAGGAGGGGGAACTTATGTAAACCCAGGGCGAATTCATGTCAATGTATGGCAAAACCAACCAATATAATATTGTAATATAATTTGCCTCCAATAAAAAATAAATTAATTACCAAAAAAAAAAAATAAGTAATTTATTTTTTATTGGAGGCAAATTATTTTACAATATTATATTGGTTGGTTTTGCCATACATTGACATGAATTCGCCCCGGGTTTACATGAGTTCCCCCTCCTGAACCCCCCTCCTACCTCTCTCCTCCCTTTATCCTCCCTCTGGGTCATCCCCGCACTACAGCCCTGAGCATCCTATAACATGCATCGACCCTGAACTAGTGATTCGTTTCACATATGACAACATACGTGTTTCAATGCCATTCTCCCAAATCATCCCACCCTCACACTCTCCCACAGAGTCCCAAAGACTGTTCTATACATCTGTGTCTTTTTTGCTGTCTCATATACAGGGTTATCATTTGCATCTTTCTAAATTCCATATATATGTGTTAGTATACTGTATTGGTGTGTTTCTTTCTGGCTTACTTCACTCTGTATAATATGCTCCAGTTTCATCCACCTCATTAGAACTGATTCAAATGTATTCTTTTAAATGGCTGAATAATACTCCATTGTGTATATGTACCAAAGCTTTCACCTTCACACATTGGAGAAGGAAATGGCAACCCACTCCAGTACTCTTGCCTAGAAAATCCCATGGATGGAGGAGCCTGGTAGGCTGCAGTCCATTGGGTCACTCAGTCGGACACGACTGAGGGACCTCACTTTCACTTTTGACTTTCACACATTGGAGAATGAAATGGCAACCCACTCCAGTGTTCTTGCCTGGAGAATCCCAGGGACAGGGGAGCCTGGTGGGCTTCCGTCTATGGGATCACACAGAGTCGGACATGACTGAAGTGACTTAGCATCAGCAGCAGCAGCAGCAGTGACTATATCGCATTCAGCTGAAGACTAGAAGGGCGGTACTCTTTCTGCCCCCTTCTGATACCTATGTCAGAAGCTTTCTCTATCTCCTTTATACTTTAATAAAACTTTATTACAGAAAAGCTCTGAGCGATCAAGCCTTGCCTCTGGCCCTGGATTGAACTCTTCTCCTCCGGAGGCCAAGAATCCTGGCGTCTTTTCATTCAGCAACACGTTTTCAGTATCTCTTTGCAGTCCAAGGGACTCTCAAGAGTCTTCTCCAACACCACGGTTCAAAAGCATCAATTCTTCAGTGCTCAGCTTTCTTTATAGTCCAACTCTCACATTCATTCATGACTACTCGGAAAACCATATCTTTGACTAGATCGACTTTGTTGGTAAAGTAATGTCTCTGCTTTTTAATATGCTGTCTAGTTTGGTTATAGCTTTTCTTCCAAGGAGCAAGTGTCTTTTAATTTCTTGGCTACAGTCACTATCTGCAGTGATTTTGGAGCCCCCAAAAATAAAGTCTCTCACTTTTTCCATTATTTCCCCATCTATTTGCCACGAAGTGATGGGATCAAAATTCATGATCTTAGTTTTCTGAATGTTGAGTTTATATCTACTAAGGTGGGCAAAAATCAATGAGAAGAAATGGAGTAGCACTCATAGTCAACAAAAGATCCTGAAATGCAGTACTTGAGTTCAATCTGAAATAAGACAGAATGATCTCTGTTCATTTCCAAGGTAAATCATTCAATATCACAGAAATCCAAGTCTATGCCCCAACCATTAATGCCAAAGTAGCTAAAGTTGAATGGTTCAATGATGACCTACAAGACTTCCTAGAACAAACACACACACACACAAATATCATTTTCATCACAGGGGACTAGAATGAAAAAGTAGGAAGCTGAGAGATACCTGAAGTAACAGGCAAGTTTGGCCTTGGAGTACATAATGAAAAAGGCAAAGTATAACAGAGTTTTGCCAAGAGAACTCACTGATCATAGCAAACACCTTCTTCCAACAACACAAGAGACAACTCACCATATGGACATTACAAGATGGTTCATACTGAAATCAGGTTGATAATATTTTTGCAGCTGAAAATGGAGAAGGTCTATATAGTCAACAAAAACAAGACTGGGAGCTGACGATGGCTCAGGCCATGAACTTCTTATTGCAAAATTCAGACTTAAATTGAAGAAAGTAGGGAAAAACCACCGGAACATTCAGGTATGACTTAAACAAAATCCCTTATAATTATACAGTGGAAGTGACAAATAGATTCAAGGGATAGGATCTGATATAGAGAGTGCCTGAAGAACTATGGACAGAGGTTCGTGACATTATATAGGAGGCAGTAAAAAAGACCATCCTGAAGAAAAAGAAATGCAACAAGGCAAAATGATTGTCTGAGGAGGCCTTACAAATACCTGAAAAACGAAGAAAAGTGAAAGGCAAAGGAGAAAAGGAAAGACAAACCCATCTGAATGAAGAGTTCCAAAGAATAGCAAGGAGAGATTAAAAGACTTCCTCAACGATCAATGCAAAGAAATAGAGGAAAACAACAGAATGGGAAAGACTAGAGATCTCTTCAAGAAGATTAGAGATACCAAGGGAACATTTTATGCAAAGATGGGCACAATGAAGGAGAAAAACCATAGAGACATAACAGAAGCAGAAGGAATTAGGAAACGGTTGCAGGAATAAAATGGGCATTAGATAGAATCACAATGGACAAAGCTAATGGAGGTGATGGTATTCCAGTTGAGTGATTTCAAATCCTAAAAGATGATGCTGTGAAAGTGCTGCACTTACTATGCCAGCAAATTTGGAAAACTCAGCAGTGGCCACAGAACTGGAAAAGGTCAGTTTTCATTTCAATCCCAAAGAAAGCCAATGCCAAAGAATGTTCAAACTACCATACAATTGCACTCATCTCAAATGCTAGCCAAGTAATGTTCAAAATTCTCCAAGCCAGGCTTCAACAGTACATGAAAAATAATTTCCATATATTCAAGCTGGATTTATAAAGGGCAGAGGAACCAAAGATCAAATTGCCAACATCCACTGGATCATAGAAATAGCGAGAGAGTTCCAGAGAAACATTTACTTCTGCTTTATTGACTGTGCTACAGCTTTTGACTGTATGGATCCCCACAAACTGTGGAAAATTATTCCACATATGGGATTACTAGACCACCTTACCTGCCCCTTAGAAATCTGTAAGCAGGTTAAGAAGCAACATTTAGAACAGGACTGTAAAATATGGACTGCTTCCAAATCAGGCAAAGAATGTGTCAAGGCTCTATATTGTCACCCTGCTTATTTAACTTCTATGCAGAGTACATCATGCGGACAGCCAGGCTGGATGAAACACAAGTTAATAAAGACTGGTGGGAGTAATCCCAATAACTTCATGTATGCAGACGACACCACCCTTATGGCTGAAAGCAAAGAGGACCTAAAGAGCCTCTTGATATAAGTGAGAGTGGACAGTGAAAATGCTGGCTTAAAATTGAACATTCAGAAAACAAAGATTGTGGCATCTGGTCCCATCACTTCATGGCAAATAGATGGGGAAACAATGGAAACAATAACATACTTTATTGTCTTGAGTTCCAAAATCACTGAAGATTGTGATTGCACCCATGAAATTAAAGACACTTGATCCTTGGAAGAAAATCTATGACCAACCTAGACAACGTATAAAAAGCAGAGACATTTTTCTGCTGACAGAGGTCTGTCTAGTCAAAGCTATGGTTTTTCCAGTGGCCATGTATGAATGTGAGAGTTGGACTATAAAGAAAGCTGAGCACCAAAGAATTGATGCTTTTGAACTGTGGTGCTGGAGAAGACTCTTGAGAGTCCCTTGGACTGCAAGGAGATCCAACCAGTCCATTCTAAGGGAGATCAGTCCTGAATATTTATTGGAAGGACTGATGCTGAAACTCCAATACTTTGGCCACCTGATGTAAACAACTGACTCTTTGTAAAAGACCCTGAGGCTGGGAGAGATTGAAGGCGGGAGGAGAAGGGGACGAGAGAGGATGGGATGGTTGGATGGCGTCACCGACTCAATGGCCATGAGTCTGAGCACGCTCCGGGTGCTGGTGATGGACAGGGAGGCCTGGCGCGCTGCAGTCCATGGGTCTCAGAGTCAGACACGACTAGCAAGTGAACTTAATTGAACAGGGAGTAACACATACTTCAGATTATCTCTCAAAAGTAGTTGCCAAGATCCTTGATATCAGCAAGTTAATATTTTTTACTTTAGAAATGGGAAAATGGCTTACATATTTTTACAAAATGAGTATCTGAATCTATACATGTCAGTGGTTCTCAAACATTTTAGTGTCAGAAACCCTTTGGTCTCTTAAAAATTAGGGATATGACTATCAAAATTAGCCACGTTAGAAATTAAAATGAGAAATTTAGACTGCATACATGAAATACTTTTAAAAGTAATAATAGACTCTTTAAATGATAGCATAAATATCATAATTTATTAAAAATAGCTCTCTCTATATATGAAGAGTGGTATTGCTTACACTTTGTGAATCTGGCTGAATCAATGATACCTTGATTCTCAAATGTGCTTCAGTAGCCAATCTGTTGAAACAGCCTGCATTATAGTCTCCGGTAATACCACTGTTTACTTAGGAGAGAATGAGAGAGAAAAAAAGTAAAATCATATTGTTTTGAAAGTAGTTTTACCTTGGCAGATTTATGGAGATGTTCTTGGAGACCTTAGACTCCCCCCATTACAACTGTGGGACTGTGTAATGTCCCTCTAGCAGGAACAGAGGAGGGTGAATAAGGTCCACCAATAATCTGTGACTTTGTGGGAAATTCAGCATACTGTGCCAGCAACCTTGCCAGACTGTAATCTCTTTCAAGACAGAATCCATGTGTGATAGAGCAAGAAGTAAGAAGAGGAAGAATCAAAGGACCTTGTATGCTGAAATGCCACCCTGGATTGCTCAGATATTTTCTGCCTGACATGCCGTGAGGCCACCCATGCAGCATTTCTTCCATCTGGCTTATTATCTTCTGCTGCTCAATGTGTCAGGTGCAAAGCTTTAGATTAGCCTCAAACTTCCTTCTTGTCAATGATCTGTCTAGATGACTAAGTAGCTTTGTTTCCAGAATGAGCTTAACAACTTCCTCAATTTCTCTTCTCTGATGCATTCACCTGGCTATTCAAGGAAATATATGCATATTTCATAGACCATCAACAACATATAGAGTTGACACAAAAAAACAAAGGGAAATATTCACAGCTCATTTATCTGTCAGGAACAGCATAGCCAGAAGTAAATGTAAAAAAAGCATAAAGTCATTTATCCTCCACCCCTATACTTGCCATGGTGGTGAATATAGAATTTGAAAGGTCAAAAAAGTGAAATACATATTGTTAATCTTGTGACTTCTGGAGTAATGGGCAGGATCTAGGTTCTGTTTGGGGCAGTTGGGGGAAAGGGCAGTAAATCTGGGATGCTGGGTGCACTGTGGAGGGGAAGGGGTAAGAGACTAGGTGATTAATGGTCCCCACATCTTATAGAACTGACTGCTGATGGCATTCACTCTCCTAATATAAGTTGCCATTTTCTTTTTTCTCTTTCAATATGGAAAACAGCAACACACACACACATTTGAAAATTATATATGGTTTGGGGTGAGGCTGATGATTTTAATTTATTTCTTCTCTAGATATTTATGTGCAAAGATATGGGGAAAGTGGGTAATTTAGAATGGTCTTCAAAAATGTAACTAGGATTTCCACTGTGATCCAGTTACTAAGACTCCAAACTACCTGCTCTCAATGCAAGAATCCTGGGTTCAATTTCTGGCCAGGGAACTAGATGCCACATGTTGCAATTGAAAGTTGGCACACCACAACTAAAAACTCTTGTATGCTGCAATTAAAGCCTGTGTGTTGCAATTAACACCCATCATAGCCAAATAGATAAATTAGTAAACTTAAAAAAGAATGTGACCTTCTTTGCACTGATCTTACACAGATACCATGGAAGATAAAGTGAGCATACATATCTTAATTAGCTTGTATACTCATATTTAATTGGAAATTAATACACAGATGATCACTTTAGAAAAAGAAAATATTTCAATGGATATTATCCTTTACATAACAACTAAAGGATAAAATGTCCCCCTTTTTAGAATTTAAGTTAATGACCAGAGTTGTATGTATAGCCTGATCTCTACTTAGATTGATGTTTCTTCCAAATGAAATGGTAGGGAGTTCCCTGGTGGTCCAGTGGCTAAGACTCGAAGCTCTTACTGCAGGGGGATCTGGGTTTGATCCCTGGTCAGGGAATTAGATTCCATATGTTGCAATGCAGAGTTCACATGACACAACTAAGACCCAGAAAAGCCAAATAAGTAAATAAATATATTAAAAATGAAATCATAATAGTAATAGAGATAATAAGAATATCTAACATATTTTGTTACTGAAATGATTAAGGAACATCTCCTGACTGTGCATTAAATACACATCAGATGAATAGTGTGAGTCTGAAGCAATCTCAAGCAGGCCACTTTTAGTCACAGCACCTAGAGTGGCCAGTCCTTTCTGGAACCCAGCACTCATAAGCCACTGTGAAGTTCAGGGCTGTGCCAAAGGGGAATGTCACACCACAGAAGAGGCAATGCAGATTCCCAGGAATGTCCTGGACATGAGTCCAAGATTTCAGAATAAAGTGTTTACATTCATTGCTAATATAAAGCCTAATCAATAATTGTCCTACTTTTTCTTTGTCAATTAAAAAAGCTTTCCCTTAAATCTAAAAGTCAGATACACGATACATTGAATTATGCCATTTCAGGTGTAACTGTTCAAGGGACTCTCAAGAGTCTTCCCCAGCACCACAGTTTAAAAGCATCAGTTATTTAGTCTCGGCATTTTTTATTGTCCAGCTCTCACATCTGTACATGACTAAACCATAGCTCTGACTATATTGATCTTTGTAGGCAAAGCAATGCCTCTGCTTTTTAGTATGATGTCTAGGTTTGTAAGGACTGATGCTGAAACTCCGATACTTTGGCCACCTGACGTCAAGAGCTTACTCACTGGAAAAGATCCTGATGCTGGGAAAGGTTGAATGCAGGAGGAGAAGGGGACGACAGAGGACAAGATGGTTGGATGGCATCACTGACTCAATGGATGACTTTGAGCAAGGCCTGGGAGGTGTTGAAGGACAAGGAAGCTGGGTGTGCCAGCTGAATGGTGTCACAAAGAGCTGGACACAACTGACAGATTGAACAACAACTAGGTTGGTCATCGCTTTTCTCCCAAGAAACAAGTGTCTTTTAATTTCATGGCTGCAGTCACCATTCACTGTGATTTTGGAGCCCAAGAAAATAAAGCCTGGCACTCTTTCCATTGTTGCTCCATCTATTTGCCATGAAGTGATGGGACCAGATGTCATCATCTTCATTTTTTAAATGTTGAGCTTTAAGCCAGCTTTTCCACACTCTTATTTCACCTTCATCAAGAGACTCTTTAATTCCTCTTTGCTTTCTGCCATGAGGGTGGTGTCATCTGCATTTCTCAGGTTATTGATATTTCTCCAGGCAATCTTGATTTTAGCTTGTGCCTCATTCAGCCCAGCATTTTGTGTGATGTACTCTCCATATAAGTTAAATAAGCCAGGTGACAATATATAGCCTTGACAGGTTCCTTTACCAATTTTGAATCAGTCTCTTGTTCCATGTCTGGTTCTAACTTTTGCTTTTGACCTGCACACTGTTTTCACAAGAGGCAGGTAACATGGTTGGGAATTCCCATCTCTTGAAGAGTTCTCCACAGTATTTTTGTGATCTACACAGTCAAAAGATTTATCACAGTCAACAGAGTAGAAGTAGATGTTTTTCTGGAATATCTCCACATATATCTCTTTACATGCAAGCTCATGTATGAGTTACATATGACATAATAATGGAGTATTACTGATTTTAAAATATAATTTGCATGCTATACATATTATATTATATTATATTATAGTTAATAATGAGGTCTCGATTCATACATATAAATAATAAAACACTAATAATTTTCCAAAGTGTATACTTGTTTTTTCATATGTAATTTGTAATTTCAAAGTTCATTACATACCCAGCAATACGAAATTCGTTTTATTTATTTCTGTTGCAGTAATTCCATAATTTATGATGGGCTAAATAAATAGCCATGTGTTGTCTCCATGACACCCCCACATGCAAAAATGTTTATATTTATATATTATATAGAATATATAGAATAATATTATTTCTCAGAAACCTTTTCAGCCAGAAAAGAGAAAAGAATCTAAACACCAAAAAACAGACATGAAAAGGATGAAATGCATGTATTTTGATGAAAAACTTGCCCAATCACTGTGTTTTGCTTCCCCTCAGTCTTTTATCACAGCCAGTGCCTAGTGTACTGATATTTTATACTTGTTTTGAGATTGAATGTAGCACTTACAAAATTTATACTGAGAATTATTTTAAAATACAAACATGTTAAAGATATTGAAATGTTTAAATCTTCCAGTCACTTTAGTTATTGATTTCTGGCTTGCTGCTGCTGCTAAGTAACTTCAGTCAAGTCCGACTCTCTGCGGCCCCATAGACGGCAGCCTACCAGGCTCTCCCGTTCCTGAGATTCTCCAGGCAAGAACACTGGGGTCTGTTGCCATTTCCTTCTCCAATGCATGAAGGGAAAAGTGAAAGTGAAGTCGCTCAGTCTTGTCCTACTCTTAGCGACCCCATGGACAGCACCCTACAAGGTTCCTCTGTCCTAATCCCTCTATAATCTAATAAAATACTGATAATTCATTTAATTCTTTTAAGTTTAGTGAGACTCGATTTATATGGGCCATATTTTGGTTAGATTGATAATATCCCTTGATCACTTAAAAGAGTGTGTAGTCTGCATTGTTGTCTAAAAGATCAGGTAGATGATTGATAGATTTATAGATATTATATTTATAAATAGTGTAATTATAATATGCCACTTTACCTCCTTGTCATTTTGATGTCTTTTCTCTTGTTAAAGTAATTAAACCAGGAAGTTATTAACCTTAGGTTGCTCTAACAGCTTCTCCCTTAAGTAGGCAAATTGAAATGTAAGTCAGCGTTGATTCCTGTGAGTCCCTCAAGGTTGGGAAGGAAATTAGTTACAAACTCTGAGGATCCTTTCCCAGATTTGGCAACTGCTTCAACTGCAGCCAATAAAACCACGTCTTTGATCTCCTTTGGTGTCTTCTCGATAAAAGTCTGTCCCCAGTTCCTGTTGATAGAATGCTCCCAATTTCTTACAGACTGAAACTGTCTGGTTCAAATACATGTCTGCTCAAATAAACTCCTGAAAAATTTAACGTGTCTTATCTGTTAACACCCTTTTAAAAATTGTTTAATTGTACTTTCGGATTATATTTTTTTCTTTATATATATATATATTTTTTTTCTAACCTTAGAAACTACATGGTTTAATAAAAACAGATTAACAAATTTACAATCCAAAATGATATTCTAAATTCCTACAACTGATCAATGATTTCACTCTTAACTTCTTTGATTTTTTTTGTAAGTATTCACACATACATGATTTAGTAAAATGAAATAATACTAGACGTCTCTTTTGAAACAGTATTATAGAAAATATAATTCTATGAATATATTTCAATGCAACCTAGACAAATGGCATCATTTGAAATGGGCCTATGATATTATTTTGTAAAATTTTAACACTATATTATCCCCCTATGGAAGTGTATAAAAGACAAAGACAAAGGGAAATTATCCCTGAGACAAGATGAGTCTAGTTTTTTGAATGTATGTTTGTGAGGTGTGTGTGTATGTGTGTGTTTCTGCAGTGTTAACTGTAACAAAGCTCTTTCAAAAAATATAAAAATTGATATATCTGTTTTCTCATTTACCATAAGAAATGTTATCTTCATATAAAATTAATCTGTACATGGAATATTGCATTTTCCTATTTATATGCATGTTATATCTCCACCTGTGACAAAAGATAGCATACATTCTACAGGCACTTTTCTTAAGTTATTACAACTTCAGCTTCCTTCTCTCAAGTCAAAGATGAGGCCAGTTTCTTTCAAAGTTAATACCACAGGAAAAACAGCTGAGGAGATGATGCAGTGAAAGAAGCATCAGTGGAGGATTTATTGGTTTTCAATTCTCTATAGCTGAATGACAAATCTGCCATGTCTTTCCTAGCAACTCCTCCTGGGTTGGGAGAAGAGACCTGTGTCATTGGAAGAAATTGAATATGAATGACTGATGGGAACACGTATGACTCTTTCTAATATATCATAAACAGATTTACTTTTTTCTACAGTCAACAGAGGACTGAGTACATGAATGATCAGAAGAAAGTTCTTGATTAAAAAAATTCTCTCTTGTTTTATGAGAAATGATAAATTATTTTTTAAGGAAAGGTTTTGGGCTCCAAAATCACTGCAGATGGTAATGGCAGCCATGAAATTAAAAGACACTTACTCCTTGGAAGGAAAGTTAGGACCAACCTAGAAAATATATTAAAAAGCAGAGACATTACTTTGCCAACAAAGCTCCATCTAGTCAAGGCTTTGGTTTTTCCAGTAATCATGTATGGATGTGAGAGTTGGACTATAAAGAAAGTTGAGCACCAAAGAATTGAAGCTTTTGAACCGTGGTGATGGAGAAGACTCTTGAGAGTCCTTTGGGCTGCAAGGAAATCCATCCAGTCAATCCTAAAGGAGATTAGTCCTGAATATTCATTGGAAGGACTGATGCTGAGGCTGAAACTATAATAGTTTGGCCACCTGATGGGAAGAGCTGACTCATTTGAAAAGACCTTGATGCTGGGAAAGATTGAGAGCAGGAAGAGAAGAGGACGACAGAGGATGAAATGGTTGGATGGCATCACCGACTCGATGGACATGAGTTTGGGTAGACTCAAGGAGTTGGTGATGGACAGGGAGGCCTGGCATGCTGCAGTTCATGGGGTTGCAAAGAGTTGGATGTGACTGAGCGACTGAACTGAACTGAACTGAACTGAGGGAAAGTAAAAGTTTATATATGTGAAAATCTACATGTTAACTATTAGTTGCTATAGTATTTCATTTAGTTTATTATAATTTTAATATTTCTCTGAAAATAAATATTTTAATGAATTAAATATAAAATACTAATTTGGCTACTACTGAAGAAGAACACACTGTTGAAGCAATCCAGAAAAATTGTTTATATATATGTATATTTATGCATGTATATGTGTGCATATATATATCAGAATTATATATATATATATATCAAAATTTGTACTAGAAAGTTTTACTTAGTTTTGAATTGTGAAAGACTTCACACTGATCAGAACTTTTGGGGGTTTATTTGAAGTTATTTCAAAAATTATGACTGCTCATTTACCTGTGAAATTAAGCGTTTTGTTGGCAAATCTCTTGATCTAGTTTTGTGAGAAATTTAATGTGGAGCAAAGTGATATTGATTCACTAGAAAATGTTGGTAGACATTTTAAGTTATGAATAGCTTATCAAACATTTTATATTAAGAATTCTTTAAAATACTTTCAATTGTTCGATCATAGTGAATATAGATGTTGAATAATGCATGAGTTAAGAGCTGAAGACTTTAAGTTTCCAATAAAAATTTAATTTTTATGTTCCTAAGTTCAAAAGCAATATCTGTAAATTACCAGGCGTCATTGTTTTGTGTCATTCAAACTTAAAAGTAATAGTTATATAAAAGAATCCAGTGTATAGAGACAGGTTATCAAATAAGGAAGATCAAACAGAGGCAGCTTGAGTGGAAGAAGATTGTGTGCAAACTCATTTTCTCCTTCTGTATCTGGTGCACCCCATGCTTGCTCTTTAGGTCAAGTCTATTTTAATCTTCATCATGACATTCTTTATGATGTTTTCTGGTGAGTATAATTTTGCCTCTTTCATCGAAGATGATGCTCCTGATGTGAAGTGTTAATTTGTGTTGGGAAAAATGCATGAGGACTTTAAAGAGTTGATATAAATCTAGAGGTCTATCTGCGCAGTGCCCAAAGTTTTTCAACATTTATTTTCTCAGGTATGTCAATGGCAAGACAACACTTTATGAGATGAAAAATGATGCAAGGAAAAGGAAACATGTGTGCATGGTTGTAGACCTAGAGTGAACATTGAACCTGGACTTGAGGGTCTGTAAAGAGGAGTGAGCTTGGCAGACCTTAGTTGGAATGCTGAACATTTCCAAGGAAAGCCTGTTTGATAACCGTGTTTGCCTGCTGGGCAGTTTGTGCCCAGATAGTCTATGCTAACTAAAGGGTTTATGATGAACACCTGTTCTTTTTTGGGGCGTGTAAAGCATGGGTAACTGAGGTCAACCACACAAGTACTGACATGACTGGTTCTCCAAAATACTCTGGACATCAACACCCAGTTGAGCTTCTCTAGTTGGTACCATTTCATATGTGTTGTCACATCTGGAGACTTCTCCCTTTGCTAATTTCAGCCTGTATCATTTTTTCTGTAATGAACTGTAAGCATGCCTATAAGAATTTCTAAGTCTTGTTAGCCCCAGTTAACCATGCTCACTGACAGTATGCTTTGGGAGCTGGACACAGAGGGTCTGCAGACAATTCTCTGGGCTTCCCACATGGTGTAGTGGTAAAGAATCCACTTGCCAATGCAGAAAATGCAAGAGATACAGGTTTGATCCCTGTGTCAGGAAAATCCCCTATTCCCAGAAAATTCCATGAGTTTTGAAAGAGCATATGTCAATAGAGAAAATTATCCATGTTATTTTGCAAGCACCTCTACATATGTATTTCGAGCATGAACTCTTGGTTAGAAATATTATTTTTAATTATATGGGAAATGTTCATGATATAATTTTAAAACGTTGTCAGTTCTTGTTATTAGCAGTAGTTATGTTCTTTAAAGTCATCATGAATACTGAATTACTGAATACTGAACCATTGCTTCTAGACAAAATATAGAATAAGATTTCTATCAGCCTCTAATCACATTTTTGTCAACTAATCAATACATAAACCTGTTCTATGTGTTTTCATTCAAAGACACCATATTTAGTATGCATATTTTTGATCCATTACACGGAATTTACTCCAAACCATGCTTGAACATGGATTTTCAACTACATGTATTTTGTCTTTTTTTTTGTTATTTCTTAACATAATATATATTACTTTATTGTTTTTTATTTATTTATTTTAATTTATTTGTTTAAATTGTAGGCTAATTACTTTACATTATTGTACTGGTTTTGCCATACATTGACATGAATCTGCCCCGCGTGTACATGTATTCCCCATCTTGAACCCCCCTCCCACCTCCCTTCCCATTCCATCCCTTTGTTTCATCCCAGTACATCAGCCCCGAGCATCCTGTTTCATGCGTCGAACCTGGACTGGCGATTCATTTCACATATGATAATATACACGTTTCAATGCCATTCTCCCAAATCATCCCACCCTCGCCCTCTCCCACAGAGCCCAAAAGACTTCTATACATCTGTGTCTCTTTTGCTGTCTCGTATACGGGGTTATCGTTGTCATCTTTCTAAATTCCATATATATGCGTTAGTATACTGTATTGGCTTATTTCACTCTGTATAATAGGCTCCGGTTTCAGCCACCTCATTAGAACTGATTCAAATGTATCATTTTTAATTGCTGAGTAATACTCCATTGTTTATATGTACCACAGTTTTCTTATCGATTCATCTGCTGATGGACATCTAGGTTGCTTCCATGTCCTGGCTATTATAAATAGTGCTCTGATGAACTTTGGAGTACATGTGTCTTTCAGTTCTTGTTTCCTTGGTGTGTATGCCCAGGAGTGTGATTGCTGGGTCATATGGCAGTTCTATTTCCATTTTAGAAGGAATCTCCACACTGTTCTCCATAGTGGCTGTACTAGTTTGCATTCCCAACAACAGTGTAAGAGGGTTCCCTTTTCTCCACACCCTCTCCAGCATTTATTGCTTGTAAGACTAGAAACTATAAAACTCCTAGAGGAGAACATAGGCAAAATACTCTCTGACATAAATCACAGCAGGATCCTCCATAACCCACCTCCCAGAATATTGGAAATAAAAGCAAAAATAAACAAATGGGACCTAATTAAAATTAAAAGCTTCTGCACAGCAAAGCAAACTGTAGGCAGGTGAAAATCTTCACAATGGGAGGAAATAATAGCAAATGAAGCAACTGAGAATGAGTTAATCTCAAAAATATACAAGCAACTCCTGCAGCTCAATTCCAGTAAAATAACCGACCCAATCAAAAAAAAGGCTAAAGAACTAAACAGACATTTCTCCAAAGAAGACATGCAGATGGCTAACAAAGACATGAAAAGATGCTCAACATCATTCATAATCAGAGAAATGCAAATCAAATCCACAATGAGGTACCATTTCACGCCAGCCAGAATGGCTGCTATCCAAAAGTCTACAAGCAAATACATGTATTTTCTTAGTAACACACCTCACAGCCTTCCTGCTCTTAGGAACACTAGACAGCACTTTAGGATGATGCCTGCAGTGACATTTTAAACAATGAAATCACCAACAGAGAGCACAAAAATTCAAAAAATGTAACATCAAAGACATCATAAGAAAATCATTCATTTACAATTTAAGGGATGGGGCAAAGAGACAGAGAGAGTGTCAGGATGCACAAGCTCAGCTGGGAGGTGCCCTTCAAGGGGCTGAGGATTCTCACCCTCGTGCATTGCCAAGAGTACTGATTCCAGTGTTACACTTAAGTTCTAAGGAGTAGCGAAGCTCAGCTGTGTTGACTCTGCAAATCTATGGATTATAGCCCATCATTATAGCCCATGGATTATAGCCCATCATTATAGCCTATCATTATAGTCCGTGGCTTCTCTGTCCACACGGGATTTCTCAGGCAAGAATACCAGAGTGAGTAGCCATTTCCTTCTCCAGGGGATCGTCCTTACCCATCGATCAAATCCAGATCTCCTGCATTGGCATGTGGATTCTTTACTGCTGAGCCACCTGAGTACAACTTAGGTGCTATATTATGTTAAAACCATATATTTCTGCAGTTAAAAAAGTACAACACTTCTATATTTATTATTATTTCATAGGGGGAGATGGGCAATAAGCACAATAAATAAATAAATTAGAGAATATTCAATGATGGTAAATGTGAAGAAAAATGAAACAGACATATTAAGAAAAATTGCAGTTAAGGTTGTTGGAAAGTAATGTCTATTTGAGAAAGTGATATCTGAGAAAAAGTTTGTTTCCATATGGACCTCAGAAGTTGTTCCTAAACAGGAGAGAGCAAGCACAAGGGTGCAGAGGTAGCGGGGCACAGTATATTTGAAAGGACAGGAGGCTGGTGTCATGAAGATGAGTCAGTTGGGGTATAAAGTCACAGAATTTATGGGTCATCAGGCTATCAAAGGTTTTGTATTTCATTGTCAATGAGTTGTCTGTTCCCTATGGTGAGGCAAGTGGCCATGAAGTTATTTTCAGTAGAGAATTGTCATGATCTGTATATATTTTGAAAAGCTGATTCATCTGCTCTGCCAAAAAATGCATTCTTTCCCAGAAAAGCACGAGAAGATGTGCAAGAGCAGGTAAGAGAAACTGTAGTGACCGTTCAAGAGACCTGATGCTGAAGTTAGGTGAAAGACAAGGGAGGGTGATCACAGTGGCTATGGTCAGGTTGCATTTTCAAAATGGAATCAAAAAATGGGATGGTACACATGTTTGTGCATGAGAAAATAAGTGTATTAAACGAAATTAAAAGAATTGTATTTCTTCACAACAGCAATTGGTGGTACTCAGCGAATGAGTATTGGTGGGGCAGATCTTGAAGCTGAGTTCAGGATGCCGTGTCTGGCATCCAACATCAATGCCTGGAATCTTTTGATGTAAGAATCTGGAGTTTGGTGAAAGGGCCTGAGGTGAAGTGAGTTTCAGAATACAGTTGATGTTTCAAGCGTGGGATCCTATAGCTTGTCAAGGAGTGGCTTAGAAGTAAAGAGCCCTGTGGGCTGAGATCTGGGACAATACAGGTTGGATGCATAATGAGGAACAAGAAAAATGAAACAAAACAGAGAATCCAGAGGGCTGTGGTCTCTAAAAGCAGAGAATGATGCACTAGGTCAGGTGTCATTAACAGATCAAGTAAAACATCAATAGAAAATTACTGGCTGTCTTCAGTCTGGTGAGGTGGTTTTAGTGGGTTGCACCTTTAGAACCACTGATTTTAACAAGTTTAAGAAGATATTGAATTTGTGTGTTTGTAGGCAATGAGACAACTCAAGACAATTCAAGATAATTCAATTATTCAAGACTTTTTCTATAATTCAATTCAGTCAGTTCAGTCGCTCAGTCGTGTCCGACTCTTTGTGACCGCATGAATCACAGCACGCCAGGCCTCCCTATCCGTCACCAATGCCTGGAGTTCACTTAAACTCATGTCCATTGAGATGGTGATGCCATCCAGCCATCTCATTCTCTGTCGTCCCCTTCTCCTCCTGCCCCCAATCCCTCCCAGCATCAGAGTCTTTTCCAGTGAGTCAACTCTTCACATGAGGTGGCCGAAGTATTGGACTTTCAAATTGGATGTCACCAAAATAGTATGTTATTTGTATGCTGCAAGTGTAGTCAACAGAGACATTTTTTCCCAATCTATTATGGAGGAAGTAGGAAGTAGTAAAATGTCTGTATACACATGGATGTTAGTAATAGAGAAATAAAAACTGATGCTGCCAGAAAGAGAGAACAGGAAGTTGCTGAAGTGATACATTTTTGGAAGCAAGCAGCATTGATAACCAGTTCATAAATGAGCATTTATTCTTAGAGGGAGTTAGTACTGATGGCTGGGGTGCTGGAAAGTGAAGAGACTTAGTGGTGGCAACTTGCTGGGAGTTCCTTTACTAGTAAGAGAGAAAGGGAAGTATGCAGAAGATGTTGGGGCAGGGGACAGTGGACAAAGAGTACACTTTTAGTGAACTGGGATCATGAAGGAATTAGAAAAATGGATTACTGAGTGATGTGAAATTTTATGGTCAATAAAAATACTTTTACTCAATGATTGTAGAGACATTTTACATAAAACTTTTAAAAGCCTTCTATTAGAAGTTATTAGATACATTTTGCTTATAGTAAACTAATTATAAGATGAAAATTTGTGGGATTGTTAAGGCTTCTGGATAGCATTAAAAATAATAAGCTAGCTGGCATAATTCTTTATATTCTGCTAAAATCCCATAAAATGAGTCAGTAATTATTTTTAAAAGTGATTCAGCTATTGAGCTATCAAGTCAAAAGAAATTCCAGTCAAATTTCTTCCATTCTACCTTGTTGTGTGAACTTTTGCAAGGAAAAATCTATTGTGACAGTGAGATCCAGGGAGCTTATCCTGAATCTTCTGTGAACATATTCAGTTCAGTGCAGTTGCTCAGCCATATCCAAATCTTTGTGACCCCATGAACTGCAGCACGCCAGGCCTCCCTGTCCATCACCAACACCCAGAGTCCACCCAAACTCATGTCCATTGAGTCAGTGATGCCATCCAATCATCTCATCCTCTGTCGTCCCCTTCTCCTCCTGTCCGCAATCTTTCCCAGCATCAGGGTCTTTTCAACTGAGTCAGGTCTTTGCATCAGGGGGCCGAGTTATTGGAGTTTCAGCTTCAATATCAGTCCTTCCAGTGAACACCCAGGACTGGTCTTCTTTAGGATGGACTGGTTGGACCTCCTTGTGGTCCAAGGGACTCTCAAGTGTCTTCTGCAACACACAGTTCAAAAGGATCAATTCTTCTCTGCTCAGCTTTCTTTATAGTCCAACTCTCACATCCATACATGACTACTGGAAAAATCATAGCCTTGACTAGAACGACCTTTGATGGCAAAGTAATATCTCTCCTTCTTAATATGCTATCTAGATTGGTCATAACATTCCTTCCAAGGAGCAAGCTTCTTTTAATTTCATGGCTGCAATCACTATCTGCAGTGATTTTGGAGCCCCCCCCCAAATAATAGTTTCCACTGTTTCCCCGTCTAGTTCCCATGAAGTGATGGGACTGGATTCCATGATCTTAGTTTTTTGAATGTAGAGTTTTAAGCCAATTTTTTCACTCTCCTCTTTCACTTTCATCAAGAGACTCTTTAGTTCTTCTTCACTTTCTGCCATAAGGGTGGTGTTATCTGCATATCTGAGGTTATTGATATTTCTCCAGGCAATCTTGATTCCAACTTGTGCTTCATCTAGTCCAGAGTTTCTCATGATGAACTTTGCATATAAGTTAAATAAGCAGGGTGACAATATACAGGCCTGACGTACTCCTTTTCCTATTTGGAACCAGTCTGTTGTTCCGTGTCCAGTTCTAACTGTTGCTTCAAATTTGGTGAAGGAAAATGAGAAGAAACGATGTTTCCATCTCTTGGGAGAATTTAGAAATTGATAATAACTGTGAATACATCCTGCATAAATTATTGGCAATTAATTGGATTTGAAAGGAGGCGATTTCTAAAAGTGATGTTATTTAAACAAAACCGTATAATCAGCTATTTATTTCTTGCAGAAGCTTGTTGACAAGGAACATACATCTCTCTGAAAGGCATGGAAACAGAATAACTGCTGTGAGGCACAGAATTCCCTCTAATATATTTTTTAGATATTCAGAATTTGTTGGCAGGTAGATCAGTGGGCAAACATCGTGATTATTTCCAGGGTTAAATGATGAGGGAATCACCTTCTATCTACCTGTGATCATTTTTTTCACAAAATAATATTGTGTAAAAATTAATTAACACATAAGCAAATATCCATCAAATACAACATTTGGATAATATAGCACATATATGTGTCTTTCATATTGATAATACACCAAAAATTGGGCAAAATTTAAAATTGTCTATTGTAACACAGGCAGATAAGTCAGTATTAAAGTTAGACAAGATTTTTACATGTTAGAAACTATATTGTAATATAAACTTGAGATAGCCCTTCTTCCTTGACAGTATAAGGGTCTAAAGATTGTATAATATATATGACATGCTTTTTCCACTGTGTTTTAGACGCTCAGTCTCTTCAGTTGTGTCCTATTATTTGCGACCTCATGGACTGTAGACCATCAGGCTCCTCTGTCCACGGGATTATCTCAGCAGGAGTACTGAAGTGGGTTGCCATTTCCTTCCCCAATCTGTGTTTTGAGAGCTACTCTTCTATAAGTATATATATATATATATATATATATATATAAACACAATATTTAATCGATTTCTATGTTGAATTTTAAGCTGCATCTAATAATTTCAAATGCTGCATTGATAAACATTGCCACAGATATGTTTTTGTTATTATACTCAAATAAGTGGAAAAGTTTGTTAAAATAACTTTAAAATATGAATAATTGTATTGCTATGAACAAATTTTCTTTTAAATGTACCTAACAAATTGCTGCTATCAACATAAAGTGTATGTGAAGGATTTTTTCTATGAAAATTATTCTTACAAACCAGGACAGAAGCTAAATAACATTTTATTTTTATTTTAAATAACTTTGATTTCTTTGTTAATTCTTTCTATGTTATTTATTTTAAGTAAGTTTTGATAAAGTATAGCTGTTTTAAAAAGTTATGTTAGTTTCTTTGGCCCATTTTTTGATTGGGTCATTTATTTTTCTGGAATTGAGCTGCAGGAGCTGCTTGTATATTTTGGATATTAATCCTTTATCAGTTGTTTCGTTTGCTATTATTTTCTCCCATTCTGAAGGCTATCTTTTCACCTTGCTTAGAGTTTTCTTATCTGTGCAGAAGCTTTTGATTTTAATTAATTCCCATTTGTTTACTTTTGCTTTTATTTCCATTATTCTGGAGGTGGGTCTTGGAGGATCCTGCTGTGATTTATGTCAGAGAGTGTTTTGCCTACGTTCTCCTCTAGGAGTTTCATAGTTTCTGGTCTTACATTCAGCTCTCTAATCCATTTTGAGTTTATTTTGGTGAATGGTGTTAGGAAGTGTTCTAGTTTCATTCTTTTACAAGTGGCTGACCAGTTTTCCCAGCACCACTTGCTAAAGAGACTGTCTTTTCTCCATTTTATATTCTTGCCTCCTTTGTCAAAGACAAGGTGTCTATAGGTGCATGGATTTATCTCTGGGCTTACTATTTTGTTCCATTGATCTATATTTCTGTCTTTATGCCAGTACCATACTGTCTTGATGACTGTGGCTTTGTAGTAGAGCCTGATGTCTGGCAGGTTAATTCCCCCAGTTCCATTTTTCTTCCTCAAGATTGCTTTGTACTCCAATGTTTATTTCAGCACTGTTTATAGTAACCAGGACATGGAAGCAACCTAGATGTCCATCTGCAGACGAATGGATAAGAAAGCGGTGGTACATATACACAATGGAGTATTACTCAGCCATTAAAAAGAATGCATTTGAATCAGTTCTAATGAGGTGGATGAAACTGGAGCCTATTATACAAGTGAAGTAAGCCAGAAAGAAAAACACCAATACAGTATACAAACACATATATACAGAATTTAGAAAGATGCAAATGATAACCCTGTATATGAGACAGAAAAAGAGACACAGATGTATAGAACAGTCTTTGGGACCCTGTGGGAGAGGGTGAGGGTGGGATGATTTGGGAGAATGGCATTGAAACACGTATGTTGTCATATGTGAAACGAATTACCAGTTCAGGATCGATGCATGTTATAGGATATTCGGGGCTGGTGTGCGGGGATGACCCAGAGGGAGGATAAAGGGAGGAGGGAGGTGGGAGGCGTGTTCAGGAGGGGGAACTCATGTATACCCGGGGCTGATTCATGTCAATGTATGGCAAAACCAACCAATATAATATTGTAAAATAATTAGCCTCCAATAAAAAATAAATAAATAAAAATAAAGAAAATAAAGATCCAAGTATGCTGCTATATTAAAAAAAAAAAAAAAGTTTTTTTAGTTTCTATTGTAAGGTAAAATGAATTAGCTGTACAATTGTCCTCCTTTTGGATTTGCTTCCCATTCAGATCACCCCAGAGCAGAGCATTAAGTAGTTCCCTATGCTATACAGCATGCTCTCATTAGTTATCTGTTTTATACATAGTATCAATAGCATATATGTGATCATCTTAATCTGACAATTTGGGGGACAATGGAAAGAAACATGTAAAAGAATGACTTTAGAGCACTCCCTAAAACCATACACACACACACAAAATAAAATCTCAAAATGGATTTAAGACCTGAATATAAGGCCAGACACTATGAAACTCCTAAAGGAAAATATAGGCAGAGCACTCTGACATAAAACATAACAAGATCTTTTTTGATACAACCTGTAATTAAAATAATAACAAAAATATAAAATGGAACCTAATTAAACTTAAAAACATTTGAATTACAAAGGAAACCATAAAAAGATGAAAAGACAGCCCTGACAATGGGAGAAAATATTTGCAATTGAACCAACTGACTAAGGATTAATCTCCAAGATGCCTTTGACTTCAAGTGTTTGAGGCAGGTGTTACCTGGTTTATGTATGTGTAGAATTGAAATTATTGACAGGTCTTTGACTTTCATTTGGAGGAAAAGGAATAATGGGAAATCTAATATTCTCACACCTAGCCACTGAAAATCCAGTTTCCTATCAGGGTTGTCATATATTTCTTAGAGATATTTACAGATACATATAACCACCATATCATTCTTATCTTGGGTAGAGTTCATTTTTCCCTGAATTCTAGCAAGAGTACAAAGTAGATGTTTTCTATAATGTAATTCCTTTCCCTGGAGCTAAACTTTATATTGAAAAACTACTCTTTCTTCTTGTATTACTTCACTTACATTGTTTATGTTGGGAAAAAAAAATGATGTCATTTTTTTTTTTTCCTGTTTGGTCACTTTTTCTGTAGTTTTACCCAGTGCTGTAATTTTACTGCTAATGCCATTAAATGAGCCAATTCTAGAATTTTCCTTGGTTGCTGAGAGAATTAAATCTTCCTACTTATTAAGTTGAGGTTATGTCTCATGTGCACAGTTTGTAGCCAAGATTTTCTTGGCTTCCTACTCTTTATTTCATTTATATGTTTTTGAATCTTGGGTTGCCTGCTAACCTTGCTCTTTAGTCTGATAGAGCTCTTTCCTATTCCAAATACTCCAGCAGTTTATAAGAATCTTTATTATCTGACCCTTGAATAACTATTCACCCCCATTTCTTTGCATCTCTTTCACTATCTAGGTTACTGCTATTCTGGAAGCATTGCCATTTCCTCCAAAATGCCATGATTTCTCTCCTCTCTAGGAATTTTCACATATCTGTTTATCTGCTAAAACTCTCCTCTCTAAGTTTTTCCAATTAAAGTACAAATTCACACAACTCTCACAACTCTTTGTCACTTGTCCAACAAAGCTATGTCATGTGTCTTTCTGATTCCAAACTTTCCCAAAACTTGATTTTCTCAAATTCTTGCTCAAATTTCTCAAATTCTCTGTATCATCCCCAACTTACATTTAACTGCTTGTTTCCAAAAGTGACTTTTATGTCTATCTTCTACTAAATTTCAGATTCTTGAAAACAATTATCATGTTATTCATCTTTGTCTCTCAACTAATAACCTAATAGCCCTGACACATAGCAGGCATTCAATAAGTTTGCTGGGAAATATATGTGAGCATGTGCCTTATTATAAGCTAAAGAATTTATTCGTGGGCAAGTAATTAGGATATTTGTTGCCAAACAAAATTGTCACGTAGGCAGAATATATATATAGATTATGATTGCTAATGAAAGCCCTAGTGGATGTAATGAATCATGTTTAGAAGCTCTACAGATATGTACAACTTGAGAAATGTCTGCATACTGGGGGATTGGAGGACCTACACTGATACAGTAGGTACTATTGTGTCACTGTGTTGCTCATGGGTATGCAACGTAATCTCCAAAACACTCATCACTGCTATCTCTAAAAGCTTGATATTTTCCCAGATAACATTTACTAGAATGCAATTAGCTTGTACCTCCTTCTCCATGTCCATTCTAAATGGGATCATGGCCAGGTACATAATTGGAAGAAATTATATTCCATGCCTGAGATTTTGCTGCAAGAAGAGATAGAGGAGTAACAATCTAGCTTAAAAGTTAAAGAAGATTAAAAGATGCTGTGTGTGCTCAGTCATTCAATCATGTCTGACTCTTTGTGACCCTAAGGGCTATAGCCCACAAGGCACCTCTGCCCATGAGGTTCTCCAGGCAAGAATACTGGAGTGGGTAGCCATTTCCTTCTCTGGGGAATATTCCTGACCCAGGGATAGAACACGCGTCTCCTGCATTGGCAGGCAGATTCTTCACTACTGAGCCACCTGGGAAGGTCAAAAGATGCCATGTGGCAAAATAAAACAAAGCATCCTCTTTAAAATTAAAAGACTCAAGCCAGTCAGAATGGCTGCTATCCAAAAGTCTACAAGCAAAACATGCTGGAGAGGGTGTGGAGAAAAGGGAACCCTCTTACACTATTGGTGGGAATGCAAACTAGTACAGCCACTATGGAGAGCAGTGAGGAGATTCCTTAAAAAACTGGAAATAGAACTGCCATATGACCCAGCAATCGCACTCCTGGGCATACACACCGAGGAAACCAGAATTGACAGAGACACATGTACTCCAATGTTTATCGCAGCACTATTTATAATAGCCAGGATATGGAAGCAACCTAGATGTCCATCTACAGACGAATGGATAAGAGAGCTGTGGTACATATACACAATGGAGTATTCTCAGCAATTAAAAAGTACATTTGAATCAGTTCTAATGAGGTGGATGAAACAGGAGCCTATTATACAGAGTGAAGTAAGCCAGAAAGAAAAACAAATACAGTATACTAACGCATATATATGGAATTTAGAACGATGATAATGATAAACCTGTATATGAGACAGCAAAAGAGACACAGATGTATAGAACAGTTTTTGGACTCTGTGGGAGAGGGCAAGATTGGGGTGATTTGGGAGAATGACACTGAAAAATGTATATTATTATATGTGAAACGAATCACCAGTTCAGGTTCGATGCATGATACAAGATGCTCAGACCTGGTGCACCGGGATGAACCAGAGGGATGGGATGGGGAGGGAGGTGGGAGGGAGGTTCAAGATGGGGAATACATGTACACCTGGGGCAGATTCATGTCAATGTATGCCAAAACCAATACAATATTGTAAAGTTATTAGCCTCCAACTAAAATAAATAAATGACAATAAAAAAAGAGGTCAGAAAATAAAACAAATAGATAAATAAAATTAAAAGACTAGCTCTCTTTTTGCTAAAATCAATAATGAAGCACCCAATGTCTAAGAAGTATTCTGTCTCATATTTCTAGAGACAATCTGCTTCCAACTGTGCACTTTTGAGAACAGTCTCCATCCACTTTTACACACAGGTAATCATGTTCCATTGAATGGTTGTCTTGTGGAAAGGGTAGGGGATGTTTTGTTTTTTTTTTTTTTTAGGCTAGTGGAGAAGCACACCTCTCCTCTGAGCATAGGCATCAAAGCCCTCTGGAGGGCAAAAGTTCCTACCTAGTTAAATATTAGCCCTGAAGGAAGATGCTTAATTTCTGGTTCTACTTCTTTTTTTGTATACAATCCTAATGAATTTCTTAAACTTTCTTTACTTATTGGTAGATTGAGTATAAAAACTTTCCTACCTAATTGTATTGAGAGAAGATTGATTAAGATAGTGCATTTAACACAATGCCTGACACATAGTAATTCTGTAACTATACACTGCTCATATTATTATTACAGAGAACTACTGAATACAAATTTTCTACCTTTCCCACTGTGCACTTCTACTATAATTGCTTCAGAAATACATACAAAGCCATTGTCTATAGAATTATCCCAGTAACTTGATGGATCATGAAACATGCAGTGGAGTCTATATCATTTTGTATTTTATCATTGATATCTCATTGTGGATGCAGTAGAATAATAATAAGTTTTCACCCACAGTTTGAATTCTTTTTATAGCCTATGACTTATCATGATGATATTAAATCATCTCATGCCTTGATTTACTAAGTATTTTACTTTGGGGATAATTGGCATGATAGAACTGGGATCTGACTCAGAGTAATTCTTTATCTACTATGTATAGACCTTTTTTGATTAATGATGCTTTGACTAGAACTGGACTGTGCATGCATGGATTCATCCAGTTGTGTGGCTACACAGTTATAATGGCTAGATTGACTGTCATTTATTCCCATGTTAAGATTTTGTAGATGGCATTCAAGGATGCACTCATAAGGCAATTAAAATGAATGAAGATCTCACAATAAAAAATCTCCCAACCAAGATTTATCCATTTGTAATTGTCACAGAATGAAATTGTGATTCATCACCTACATGGAATGTTGAATGGGCAGGGACAACTTTTACTGTAATATGGGCAAACTAGCAACAGCATTAGAGTTTATTCCTGTGCTGGCATCTCTGTACTATTTTTCCCTTCTTTCATTTCTTCAGACACCCACTACCCCTGAAAAATATCGGGTCTTATCCTGTTTTTCTTGCCAGTAGGGTTCGATGCATCATGGGCACAGGGCTAGACACAGTCTGAACATTTTCCCCACCATAGTATGTATCTACAATCAGAGTCTCTGGTTTTCTTACCTGTATCCACTCAATATAATATGCTGAAGAGAAGGATGCATTGCACAGCAAATTAGCATTTTTTTTGTTCTATACTTTGCACAGTGAAATTAAAATTGTTTCACACTAAATATGAAATAATGTCACTTATACTAATCAATAAAAATAATAAAAGTCACAGTAATGTTTGCATATTTTTTAATTTATTTTTTGTTATTGTGTTTTGACATCTTAACATTATATCTGGGTGCAGAGAAACTGTCCCTGTGAGAATGAGAGAGTTCTTAGAGAGAGAAAAACACTCAGAATAAGCACCCCTTTGATATACAAACCAACCAGTCTGAAGCCCACCTCACATATTTGGCCCATACTCTCACTCCCACAAGCAACATTCTTCTGCCTCAAACTTTCTAGAGCTGGGTATGAAGCAAACAGGGATCATCCTCAAGACTTAGAGCCCCCTGAAGGTATTCAATCTAGCAAATCATAAGAGGTTTATCTACTTTCCTTTCCTAGTTCAGTTCAGTCGCTCAGTTGTGTCCAACTCTTTACAGGAAACCACAAAAAAGAAATCGGCCTTGGCTCTCCCCTCTCCATCTTTCCCCTCTGGTTCATGATCGTTGCTGGTTTTTCTCCATGTGGCCCTGCATGCACACTGTTACTCCTGATTCTAGGATATCTGAATGTAATGAAGATTTGTTTTCCAGACCCTTCTCTGCATCTCTTCTCGTGGCTATGACTGCCTGGCTGTTACAGTACTAGTGAAAACATTAGTTATTAGAGAAAAATTGGATACATAATTCATTTGCATTTCACAACCTAAAATAAGGGAAAAAATTAACATTTGACTTTCTCATTATTTTCATTCTTTAAAAGAAAACATGAAGGTAGTATCTATTATTTACTAAGATGTGAAATAACTAATAATCTCTGTTTCAGAACTTTTCTATGCATTTGGCCTGTATTTACTATTATATGTGTGAAGAAGGTGTCACCCCTTGAAAATTGCTTCTCTTTTTCTAAAACTGTGACTAGCATGAAGAAAATTTACATTTAAAAGTCAAGCTGAGAAAGCATTTTGTTTTGGGTGTAAAACTGTTACTATGACTCTTCTTAGAATTTTAAAATCTTAGAAAATATTTTTTTTCTCACCAAAGAAGAGAGTTCTCTAAATATAATGTTTTAAGAAAGGTTGAGTCAAAGAAAAATATTGAGAAAAAACTACATAAAGTCTTAAATGAACACAATTTACTTGGAAATCACATTTATTTTAATTATATTTATTTGTTGAAATCCATGCAAATCATGATGATTTCTTATACTTTATTAATAGTAATTCATAAGTAAAACATATGGTTTGTATTTGACTGCATGCTAAGTAGCTTCAGTCATATCTGACTGTATATAGACTGCAGCCTACCAGGCTTCTCTGTCCATGGAATTTTCCAAGAAAGAATCTTAGAGTGGGTTGTTATGTCATCCTCCAGGGGATCTTCCTGATCCAGGAATTGTAACCTGGTCTCTTACATCTACATACATTTTTAGGTTGGTCCTTCACCAGTAGCATCACCTGGGCAACTCCCATATTTGACACCTTAAAAAAATATATGTATATATTGGAGAAAGAAATGGAAACCCACTCCAGTACTCTTGCCTGGAAAATCCCATGGACAGAGAAGCCTGGTAGACTACAGTCCATGAGATCGCAGAGTCGGACATGAATATATATAATTAGTTCCTTGCTATTTATTGTAACCTACAATCATCTATTTCTGCTTCATTGACTATGCAAAGCCTTTGACTGTGTGGATCACAAAAAACTGTGGAAAATTCTGAAAGAGATGGGAATACCAGACCACCTGACCTGCCTCTTGAGAAACCTGTATGCAGGTCAGGAAGCAACAGTCAGAACTGTACATGGAACAGACTGGTTCCAAATAGGAAAAGGAGTACGTCAAGGCTGTATATTGTCACCTTGCTTATTTAACTTATATGCAGAGTACATCATGAGGAAAGCTGGGCTGGAAGAAGTACAAGCTGGAATCAAGATTGCTGGGAGAAATATCAATAACCTCAGATATGCAGATGACACTACCCTTATGGCAGAAAGTGAAGAGGAACTCAAAAGCCTCTTGATGAAAGTGAAAGAGGAGAGTGAAAAGGTTGGCTTGAAGCTCAACATTCAGAAAACAAAGATCATGGCATCTGGTCCCATGATTTCATGGGAAATAAATGAGGAAACAGTGGAAACAGTGTCAGACTTTATTTTTTGGGGCTCCAAAATCACTGTGGATGCTGATTGCAGCCATGAAATAAAAACACGCTTACTCCTTGGAAGGAAAGTTATGACCAACCTTGATAGTATATTAAAAAGCAGAGACATTACTTTGCCAACCAAGGTCCGTCTAGTTAAGGCTATGGTTTTTCCCGTGGTCATGTATGGATGTGAGAGTTGGACTGTGAAGAAAGCTGATCGCCAAAGAATTGATGCTTTTGCACTGTGGTGTTGGAGAAGATTCTTGAGAGTCCCTTGTACTGCAAGGAGATCCAACCAGTCCATTCTAAGTGAGATCAATCCTGGATGTTCATTGGAAGGACTGATGCTAAAGCTGAAACTGCAATACTTTGGCCACCTCATGCGATTAGTTGACTCACTGGAAAAGACTCTGATGCTGGGAAAGGTTGGGGGCGGGAGGAGAAGGGGACGACGGAGAATGAAATGGCTAGATGGCATCACCAACTCTGTGGACATGAGTTTGAGTGAACTCCGGGAGTTGGTGATGGACAGGGAGGCCTGGCGTGCTGTGACTCATGGGGTCGCGGAGAGTCAGACACGACTGAGCGACTGAATTGAACTGAACTGAACAATCATTGTGAGTCTGTTTACACTTTTGAACAGAAGAATGAAAACTAAACCTATTTAGCACTATTTGTCCTAGTATTGCACCAGTAAGAAAAATTTGAAAATATAAATAATCATATAGATTTGTTTCACTTCACCTTAATAATTCGAAATATTTACATATCTCACCTTTTCCAGAATCTGTTTAGTCTAAAAGTTGCCCTTAAAATCCAACATCAGTTTTTGCTGTTTTTCTAATACTTCATACAAAGGGCTACTCTCAGAGTAGGCAATACCTGGGTAGTACTCAGCACTGAATGCAAGCATTTCACAAACTAATGAATTAATTGTTAATTTATGCATAGTCTTACCATACTTCAAAGATATTTTAGAAATTTCTTAAAATACATATCAAAGGATTGTCTTTCATTGTTTGTTATTTATTATATATCTTCATCCCTAGAAGAGGAAATGGCAACCCACTCCAGTATTTGTGCCTGGAGAATCCCCATGAACAGAGGAGCTGGGTGGGCTGCAGTCCATGAGTTCTCAGAAAGTCAGACACAACTGAAGTGACTTAGCTTGCATGCATGCATAGATCTTTATATTTTAAAATGTGAATTAAAAATTAACTTTACGTTTGTAATAGATCAAAAGGAGACTTAAACTGTAAGACTGCAACACAGATATTTAAAAAGTGACAAGAAAGCTTTGGTACATGTACACAATGGAGTATTACTCAGCCGTTAAAAAGAATACATTTGAATCAGTTCTAATGAGGTGGATGAAACTGGAGCCTATTATACAGAGTGAAGTAAGCCAAAACGAAAAACACTGATACAGTATACTAACGCATATATATGGAATTTTGAAAGATGGCAATGATAACCCTGTATATGAGACAGAAAAAGAGACACAGATGTATAGAACAGTGTTTTGGACTCTGTGGGAGAGGTGAGGGTGGGATGATTTGGGAGAATGGCATTGAAACATGTATATTATCCTATGTGAAATGAATCACCAATCCAGGTTCGATGCATGATACAGGATGCTCATGGCCTGTGCACTGGGATGACCCAGAGGGAGGATAAGGGGAGGAGGCAGGTAGAAGGGGGGTTCAAGAAGGGGAACCCATGTACACCCAGGGCGGATTCATGTCAATGTATGGCAAAACCAATACAATATTGTAAAGTAATTAGCCTCCAATTAAAAAAAAGCGACTTCTAATAATAGGCTATGCTCAATAAACATATTCAGAATATCTGAGCTTCCTGTCAAATGTACTGATTCCTTTTCAGATATATTTGCTTAAAAGAATCTAGACACTTCTTATGTAAAAGCCAATTTGTTAATGTATATTCTTCAAACTCTGTTAGATTATGTTACAGAAAATGATCAAATTGTTTGTGTTTCCTGTTACAATTAATATTTGATCTTGGAATTTTGTGACTCTAAATTTAGGTTCATAAAGAATATTGTTTATTATAAAAAAACTTGATCATTTACAGACTCTTATTGATGTTCTTGTGACAACTGAAAGTGCACAGCTACCATAATGTTTATTGCATTGCAAAGTTTATCTAGAAACAGTTCTGAAATTATCTTATAAGATTCATATCAGCATGTATACTTATTGCTGAAGAATGTTTACCTGTGTGAGATCTTGGATAAATAATAAACATTGACATCATTGCTTCTGCTTCGAAAATTTTCAGATATTATAATTTTACAATCACAGTTGGATGCTTGCACTTAGAATATATCTTTTTTTTTTTTTTTTCAGGAAAGTAATCATTACTTTACTGGATCCCTAAAGATCAGGGTATATAACTAGTTAATAAAAATAACCATCGACTTTAGCTTCCAATACTATTTACAGAGTTCTACATTTTTATTCTAAAAATACTGTCAGATAAAATACATGAAAATTATATCTGAATTCATAACTAAAGTTTCAAGGATATTAGACATATATCAATGTGGGAAGATGATGAATAATAATATGAAACCAGAGATTGACTCACCCAAAGACCAAAGCTCAAGAAGAATAGAGGTTTAGTTTTATTTCTCAAAGACAGAGAAAACATTACCAAATCTGAGATAGCCACATAAGTTTGGGTCATTTAAAGAGGCTACATCCCTAAAACAAAGGAATGGGTGTAAATTAATCAATAAAACAAACAAAAACACTCTACCTGTTTCTTTCAGAACAGAGGTGAAATGTACTGATAGTATTTCTAGTATTGATATCTAGTATTAGAATTTTTAACTATTAGCTTATTCTAATAAAATCTTTGACTTAAGTTTATAAAAACTGGAGATCACAAAACTTTAATAAATAGCTATCAAAACATACTCAGTAGAAAGGATAAATACAAGGGTGTATATAGTCTAAAAGAGATTTGTTGAGTTGGAATATCTATCAAGCCATTGACAGAAGGAAGACAAAAATATAAAAAGATTATAAATTTGAGAAACAGAGGTTAATGAATCTGGAAGCCAGAATAGAAGTGTACTATATAGTTCTGCAGTAAGAAGGACACATTTCCAGAGGAAACCTTTGAAAACATAATAAGAACTTACAGAATTACTGACAAACTGAATTTACAGACATGGGAAGCACAACTTATACTAGTAGAACAAATAACAAATCAATGTAAAACTGAAAAATTGTGACACAAAATAAGAGTGAGGAAAATACATAATGTTTAAAGTGGTTAGAGAAAAAATTAAAATAAATAAATATGAATATGTGTATATGTGTGTATTAGAAGTCAGAGAGGAAAGACATCTTCATCATGTTGATGGAAAATAACTCTCATTTAGTAAATGTATAGCAAAAAATATTCTAAAAATTAGAGCAAAATAGAGGTAATTTCAAACAAAAAATATTAGCAAAATAATTTACTTTCAAGTTAATCTTATTGAAGAACTTAAAAAATTATATTTTACGAAATAAAGGTTCCAGGAAAATTTTTGAAAAAAAGGAAAAGATGAAAAAATAATAATAAATATGTGGGCAGATATAAACAGGTAAACATTTATAGAACAATACATTTGTTCCTCAATTTGCAAATTAGAGCAAATATTAAATTTTATATGGATCAATAGTATGTAAAAATGCATTGTATACTTTATAAGAGTATACCTAGTTTCATGAGCATCCCAGATGGCTCAGTGGTAAAGAATCTGCCTGCCAAGTAGATGATGTGGGTTCAGTCCCTACATAAGGAAGAATCCCTTAAGTAGGAAATAGCAGCCCAATCCAGCATTCTTGCCTGGGAATCCCATGGACAGAGGACCATGGGGAGCTACAGTCCTTGGGATCACAACAGACTTGGACACGATTTAGGGTCTAAACAACAACAATTTCATTAAAAAAAAAAAAAAATTTGATTTGAGTATAACTGAGTACATCATGAGAAATGCTTGGCTGGAGGAAACACAGGCTGGAATCAAGATTGCTGGGAGAAATATCAATAACCTCAGATATGCAGATGACACCACCCTTATGACAGAAAGTGAAGAGGAACTAAAAAGCTTCTTGATGAAAGTGAAAGAGAAGAGTGAAAAAGTTGGCTTAAAGCTCAACATTCACAAAATTTCATGGCCTCTGGGCCTATCACTTCATGGGAAATAGGTGGGGAAACAGTGGAAACATTGGCTGACTTTATTTTTCTGGGAGCCAAAATCACTGCAGATGGTGATTGCAGCCATGAAATTAAAAGATGCTTATTCCTTGGAAGAAAAGTTATGATCAACCTAGACAGCATATTGAAAAGCAGTGATATTACTTTGTCAACAAAGGTCCATCTAGTCAAAGCTATGTTTTTTTCTGTAGTAATGTATGGATGTGAGAGTTGAACTGTGAAGAAAGCTGAGAGCCAAAGAATTGATGTTTTTGAACTGTGGTGTTGGAGAAGACTCTTGAGAGTCCCTTGGACTGCAAGGAGATCCAGCAAGTCCATCCTAAAGGATATCAGTGTTCATTGGAAGGACTGATGTTGAAGCTGAAACTCCAAAACTTTGGCCATCTGATGCAAAGACCTGACTCATTTGAAAAGACCCTGATGCTGAGAAAGAGTGAGAGCAGGAGGAGAATTGGACGACAGAGGATGAAATGGTTGGATGGCATCACCGACTCAATGGACATTGGTTTGGTAAATTCCAGGAGTTGGTGATGGACATGGAGGCCTGGCATGCTGCGGTTCATGGGGTCGCAAAGAGTCAGACACTATTGAGTGACTGAATTGAACTGATAACTGAGTAATGATGTTGTGATAGTTTCAGATGGTCACCAAAGGGATTCAGCCATACCTAATTGTATATATTTTAATATCCACACTAACATTTTCAAGCTAACCACTAAAATAACAGTACTAAAGAATTCCCAATCTGATAGAGAAAAAACTGAGTAAGATGCAAAAAGTAGCATAAAGGAAATGAAAGAAATGAAGAGAAGGAAGAAGAAAGAAAGAGAAATAAAGAAAGGAAAGAATGTAAAAATGGGGAAACAGTAAAATAATATATTCAAAGAAGGCCAGAACATAGAAAAAACTTAAAGCAAGCAGTAAATAATATTAAAGCAATAAAATAAACATAAATATATTAGAAATAATCATAAACATAAGTTGATAACATACCCAGAATAAGAAAAGAAAACAAAACTGAGCTTGGATAAGTATATATACACAAATATATGATTATAGGAAAACTTCAAACAAGTTAGCACAACACATTAATATTTTACAAAGTATTTAAGAAAAAAAAAAAAAGCCTATGTATGTAGAACTGACTTAGAGCAAAATAGTTTATACCCCAGAAATGAAAGAACTCAACAAGGGTAAAATTTCTGTACAAATTGCATGCCAGTGGGAGAAAAGGTGGCTGTTTGATGAATGTGCAAAGTAAATTATCATTTATATAAAAATGAAGTCAGATTTCTGCTTCACAGCAAAACAAAATTTATCAATAAAATTTAAAGTTCATAGAAAAATCATTTATATTTTTTTTTACTTTTTATTTTATATTGATTGTAATTAATAAATAACATTGTGTTTATTTCAAGTGTACAGCAAAGTGGTTTAGTTAGACATATACATGTATCTATTTTTTTTCAAATCCTTTTTCATTTAGTTTGTTTCATAATATTGAGCAGAGTTCTCTGTGCTATACAAAGATCCCTGTTGGCTATTCATTTTAAGTAGAGAAGTGTGAACATCTCAATTCCAACCTTTTCAGATGATAAATGTGATTAGTTTTTTTTGTCAGCTTGGTTAAGCCATAACACCAAGTGATTTAATCAAACATGAATGTGAATGTTACTGTTTTGAATGTATTTTGTAGATATGAGTAACATCTACAATCAGTTGTCTTAGTTACAATAAAAATGCTCTGTATCCTGCTGGTTTTGTTTCTCTGAAGAACCTGACTGGTGCAATGCTAAAGGATGACAATTGTATTACGTTCTTATAAGAATGTGTTTCATTTAAAAAAGTAAGAAATTGAAACTTACAAAACAGAAGATTTTTCTGATAATTAAAACATTCCTGTATAATCAAATCTACATAAAATTATTAAAAACAATGCTAAATTAAAATATTGACATCAAATTTAACCAATTAAATATTTACTATCTAGATTACAAATGACAAATACAAAGCTGTAAAGAAAAAGAAAAGCAGCTCAATAGGAAAAGTGGCAAAATGTATGAATAGAACAAAAATTGAGAATGGCCAATAAATCTGAGATACACATCTTCATTGGTAGTTGTGGAAACAAATATTCGAAGTAGTGATAGAATTTTTAATAACTGAAAAAACTGAAAAACAATTAATGAAGTGTAACTAAGTGCTGTTTATGACTCTGGAGGAAGTGGCAAAATTTGTACACTATTCCTGTGAACGCAAAAAGAACAATCACTTCGTAAAGTAACTTGGTGCCGGGAGCCAGCGAGGGAAATCCTACCCGTGGCAAAGGTTAACTGGGGAAGAGGCCTGACGGGCAAAGGCTAATCAGGACTCGAGGAGCCCCCTGGACTTACCTGAGCATCTACCCCAAAGAAAACCGGAATCTGACTGATTTACTATCTTACGCCTCTTACCAAGTCCTCTAATACTTACGGGGGTTTCCCCCCAACCACCTTTCTCTGAAAACATTAATTCAGAGCTGTAGTTTAAAAGTTCTCCTCGGCTTAATAGGAGTGTTCCAATCCAAGCCCCTCTGATAGCTTTCTAACTTGCATGACAAGTTTGTCCGGGCTCCTAAAATACAGGAATCTGTTGAAGAAGTTAAAATCATTAGAGTAGTACTAAAAAAGATTTCATTGTTGAATCAATGCTTGCTGCAGTTTCCTCTATCTATTGTATCCTTGGAAATATATTAATCCTTTGACTTAACCACATCAGATCTTAAGTTAATAAGTTCCTTTCTTGCAGCTCACTACACCGGTGCCTTATAGGAATGTAACTTTGTTATGTGTCTAGCACCTAACTTTAGGAAAGTCACCTTAAAAGAAAAGTCTTTTACTTGCTAACTAACCTATTGTTAGGAGAGAGGGCCATAAACTGTTAGCAGGCCCCCTGGCCAGAAGATGAAGTAAACCACCTAAAAACTTTTATCACGAGATATACAAAAATAAGCCCTGATCCTGATAAGGGTCAAGACTGCTGACCCCACGTGATTTTGGTGTGAATCTATACCTCCCTTTCTCTGTTTCTTATGCGCATAACTTAGGGTATAAAAGCAGCACTGGAAAATAAAGTTTTGGGCCTTGCTCGCTGAAGCTTGGTCTCCCCGTGTCATTCTTTCTCTTTTTCCGTCCTTTTCTCTATTCTCCTTTTTCTGGTTGAGATCCTTGGAGCGCTGGGCCCCCTGAGTTTACTTATCTGCCTGGGCTTCTAAGACCCACTCGAGGGGGTGCCCTGGTGGGGTACCTCAAGTGATTCGAGAGGGCGCCTGCGGTCAACGTAAACAGAGCAAGCCCCGTGCTGGGGTTTTATTGGTTTCCAGCGTAAACCAAGGAATCATCAGCCCCTGTCTCTCTTTCTCTCTCTCTCTAACGCCGACGCCGTTCATCCCGAGGATACCCTGGGCCTTATCGAGGCTGGACCCCGATAACTTGGTGTTATTCTGAGTGTTGGACATGCATTAGTCCTGTGATTCAGATATTGTATTCTTAGTAATATAAGCACAACATATTGTAGATACTTGTATTTCTCATACAAGTACCCTAAATTTTAGACTTGAAAGAGTAAATAATTAATTTCCATGCTGTGTGAACTACCAAAATAAAATGAGGAGGAGACCCAAATACTCATTAACTGGTCATAGAAATGGATAAATCAACTCAGAAATGAAATATCATATAGCATTAAAATATCTAAGCATATATTCATGAATCAACTACTAAAAAAATACTAAGTGAAAAATATTTGAAGAATACATTAAAGTGATTCAGTTCAGTTCAGTTGCTCAGTGGCGTCTGAATTTTTGCTACCCCATGGACTGCAACAAGACAGTCCTCCTTGTCCTTTACCAACTCCTGGAGTTTACTCAAACTCATATCCATTGAGCTGATGATGCCATTCAACCATCTCATCCTCTGTCATCCCTTTCTCTTCCCGCCTTCAATCTTTCCCAGCATCAGGGTCTTTTTCAGTGAGTCAGCTCTTAGCATCAGGTGGCCAAAGGATTGGAGTGTCAGCTTCAACATCAGTTCTTCCAAAGAATATTCAGGACTGATTTCCTTTAGGATGGACTGGTTGGATCTTCTTGCAGCCTAAGGGACTCTCAAGAGTCTTCTCCAACACCAAAGTTCAAAAGCATCAATTCTATAGTTCTCAGCTTTCTTTAAAGTCCAAATCTCACATCCATACATGACTACTGGAAAAAACATAGTCTTGACTAGACGGACTTTAGTTTGCAAAGTAATATCTGCTTTTTAATATGCTGTCTAGGTTGGTCATAACTTTTCTTCCAAGGAGTAAGTGTCTTAATTTCATGGCTGTAATCAACATCTGGAGTGATTTTTGGAGCCCCCCCCCGCGCCCCCAAGTAGTTTGTCACTGTTTCCCCAGCTATTTGCCATGAAGTGATGGGGCCGGATGCCATGATCTTAGTTTTCTGAATGACAAGTTTTAAGCCAACTTTTTCACTCTCCTCTGTCACATTCATCAAGAGGCTCTTTATTTCTTCTTTGCTTTCTGCCATAAGGGTGGAGTCATCTGCATATCTGAGATTATTGCTATTTCTCCCAGCAATCTTGATTCCAGCTTGTGATTCTTTCAACCCAACACTTCTCATAATGTACTCTATATATAAGTTAAATAAGCAGGGTGACATTATATATCCTTGATGTACTCCTTTTCCTATTTGGAACCAGTGTATTGTTCCCTGTCCAGTTCTAACTGTTGCTTCCTGACCTGCATACAGGTTTCTCAAGGGGCAGGTCAGGTGGTCTGGTATTCCCATCACTTTCAGAATTTTCCACAGTTTGTGGTGATCCACACAAAGGATTTGGCATGGTCAATAAAGAAGAAATAGATGTTTTTCTGGAACTCTCTTGCTTTCTCCATAATCCAAAGGTTGTTGGCAATTTGATCTCTGGTTTCTCTGCCTTTTCTAAAACCAGATTGAACATCTGGAATTTCATGGTTCACGTATTGCTGAAGCCTGGCTTGGAGAATTTTGAGCATGACTTTACTAGCATGTGAGATGAGTGCAATTGTGCAGTAGTTTGAGCATTCTTTGGCATTGCCTTCCTTTGGGATTGGAATGAAAACTGACCTTTTCCAGTCCTGTGGCCACTGCTGAGTTTTCCAAATTTGCTGGCGTTTGAGTGCAGCACTTTCACAGCATCATCTTTTAAAATGTGAATAATGATGCTTCCTAAGGCCCACTTGAATTCACATTCCTGGATGTCTGGCTCTAGGTGAGTAATCACACTATTGTGATTATTTGGGTCGTGAAGATCTTTTTTGTACAGTTCTTCTGTGTATTCTTGCCACCTCTTCTTAATTTATTCTGCTTCTGTTAGTTCCATACCATTTCTGTTCTTTATTGTGCCTATCTTTGTATGAAATGTTCCCTTAGTATCTCTAATTTTCTTGAAGAGATCTCTTGTCTTTCCCAGTCTATTGTTTTCCTCTATTTCTTTGCATTGATCACTGAGGAAGGCCTTCTTATTTCTCCTTGTTATTGCAGATAACATGATACTATGCAAAGAAAACCCTAAAGATTCCACCGCAAAACTATTACAATTCATCAATGAATTTATAGAAGTTGCTGGAGTATAAATCTGTATTTCTATACACTAAGAAAAAAATACCAGAAAAAAGAAATTTTAAAAAAATCCATTACCTTCATCACATAAAATCAAAATACCTTGGAATATATCTAAACAAAGATATAAAAGACCTGTACTCAAAAAACTATAAGACATTGATGAAAGAAATTGAAGATTGTGTGTGCTCAGTTACTTGATCATGTCTGAATCTTTGCGACCCCACAGACTATAGCCCACAATGTTCCATTCTTCGTGGGAAAATCCAAGGCAAGAATATTGGAGTGGGTTGCCATATCCTACTCCAGGGAATCTTCCTGACTAAACCCTCATCTCTTTTGTCTCCTGCATTGGCAGGCAGATTCTTTACCACTGTGTCACCTGTGAAGCCCTATCTGAAATGATAAACCTTCTAGAAGAAAACATAGACAGAGTATTCTTTGACAATTGACCTAACAAGAGTTTTCAGATAGGTCTGCTTAGGTAAGGGAGACAAAAGTAAAAATAGATGGGACTGCTATTAACTTAAAACCTTTATCACAGTGAAGGAAACTATCAACAAAGTGAAAAGGTCACCTAGTGAGTGGGAGAATATGCCTGTTAAGTTTGCGTATATGAAATCTTGCCATTTACAACCATATGGATAGATGCTAACAAGATACTACTCTAAGTGAAATTAATCAGATAGAAATATATAAATATATGATTTCAATTATAAGTGAATCTATATAACAAAATTCACAAAACTAAGGAGACTCATAGATCCAAAGAACAAATCAGAGAGGAAATGAGTTGAAGAATAAGTGAAATTAGTGAAGAAGATTAGAGTTACGAAGTTCTAATTGCAAAATAAATAAGCCATGGGGATGAAAAGCACAGCATGGGGAATATAGTCAATTATGTTGTAATAGCTTTGTATGTTCAGAGAAGGCAATGGCAAGCCATTCCAGTACTCTTGCCTAGAAAATCCCATGGATGGAGGAGCGTGGTAGGCTGCAGTCCATGGGGTCACTCAGTCGGACATGACTGAGCGACCTCACTTTCACTTTTCACTTTCACGCATTGGAGAAGGAAATGGCAACCCACTCCAGTGTTCTTGCCTGGAGAATCCCAAGGACGGGGGAGCCTGGTGGGCTGCCGTCTATGGGGTCGCACAGAGTCGGACACGACTGAAGCGACTTCGCAGCAGCAGCAGCTTTGTATGTTGACAGACAGTAACTAGAACTACCTTGGTGATCATTTTGCAATGTATAGAACAGTGAACATTATGCTGTACACGTAGCTCATGGGCACATTGAGCTAACACAGTGATACAGGTCAATGATACTTCAATTAAAAATTTATGTAGACATGGGAAGAAATGCAACAAAATGCTAACAATGATTACTTCCAAGGTTGAGGATAATGGGTAATTTTTAGTTTTTTTTTTTTATATATATCTTTCTATTTGCAATGTATGTACATTGATTGTAAAATTAGGAAAAAAAAAAAACAAAATGAAAAATGTAAAAGTTTGGTTATCAGAATTTGAAATAAGTTTGTATTATATATTTTATGAAACTAATATGAATGTTTCTATTTAAGTATATATGATATATCCAAACTATAGTTTAAACTTGGACATTTGTCTTTGTATTAGTCTATAATTTTCTAAAGAAAAGCCAAGATTGAAAGAGAAGAAAACTGAATATGTGGTTCCAACCTCATATCTTAATAATGGAAAGTTATTCATTTTTAAATATTTAGAAGTTCTTTTCATTTTTTTTTTATAAAAGTGGCTTTATATCTCTTTATTGTTAATTTGAGGACATATAAATTTTTTTAACTTTTTCATGCAATAAGCACATATGAAAATTCCCTAATTTACAAAAGGTTGTATTTCAAAAGCTTGTTATAAATAAGTTGAATGTTTGAAGCTTGTAACCATTTCCCATAGGGACACATTTTAAACTAATGCTAACCAACCATTAAAAAATGCATTTTATCTCTGTATTTATCTATAATACAGAATCATAATAAGAAAGAGAATATGAAATTATATTTAAGACAAATTTTGTTACAACACGAGCAATTCACTTACTTAATTTTGTTCCGTTATTTTTATTATTATTATTAAGTAACTTTATGTACACACATACTGTTACCTAACCAGGTCAGACTCCTCACCAACCAAAAACCAGTATTCAAGAGAGATAAATGTTAGTGGAAAGGAAAGTTGTTTTTAATCAAAATGACCGAAATCTGGGGAGATGGTGGACTTAGTGTCCCCCGAAACCATCTCTGAAGATTCTGTTTGGCTGTGAGAGTTTTTAAAGGGAACAAGGGAAGTAATCTTAAGTAATCATTGAGCTGAGGTGTCAGAGTCATCATCACCCCTCATTGTGTGCAGATTTGTCAACTTACAACTTTTCTTATTCATTCAATTTATTAGTGAGATCACTGAAGGGGAAGCTGGGGAAGAAATTTGGTCATGTTAATCACTTATTCTTCATTTCTATTTTTTCTTCAGAAAAACACCAACAAGTTAGGCAAGGCATTGTGTGATCAAAACATTTGAGACATGTGCTCAGGCATGGGGTGCCTGGTTTAAGGTTAGTGACAAGAAAAAGGGGCCTCCTGTAAGGAGCTCTTTCCTGCCAAAAGCTGCATACAATACTAAACTGAAAATGTAAGCATAAAGGGACACACGCAGCGCCTTGAGTTTGCATTCTGACTGATTTGTTACTGTTACTGAGGACTTTAGGATGTTTTTGCATTTGATTATCCCAGACCCACCCACTTAGGTCTGGGTTAGGTCTCGGACTTTAGAGAGTCACACTAGGTCTGACAATGTTAAGAATAAGTGATGCCATTAATCTTGCCAATAGTACTGTGTCACTCCAGAGTGTCTTAGCTCACATTTTTTCTGGCTCAATTCCCTCTACCTGATGATAACATTGATTAAAATTCTTCTATATTAATTATTTGCTTGCAGGAAACCCTAAAAACCTGTGATGGCTAAGAGGCAATGAGTGTAGATTGCAAGTGTTCAATCACACACAGCTCTGACCTTTGCCCTAATCTCTGTCAGAGAGAAGAACGGGCTGGCTGCCTACCAGAGATGAGAAACAACAACTCACAGGAGGGACGATTGGAGCCTTGACCTGCAGAAACAGAAACAATAGACCACTGCTGGATTCCAAGGCTGAAATAAGCCTGGGGCTGGGAACTGGGGAGGGGGCCAGTGATGAGGACAAGCTTTACATGGAAGAATATGGAGCTGTATAACTGTTAAAATGGACTTCACCGGTCTTTACCTGATAGTAACCAGAAAATGATTGCAGCCATGAAATTAAGAGATGCTTACTCCTTGGAAGGAAAGTTATGACCAGCCTAAATAGCATATTAAAAAGCAGCAGACATTACTTTGCCAACCAATGTCCATCTAGTCAAGGCTATGGTTTTTCCCATGGTCATGTATGGATGTGAGAGTTGGACTGTGAAGAAAGCTGATCGCCGAAGAATCGATGCTTTTGAACTGTGGTGCTGGAGAAGACTCTTGAGAGTCCATTGGACTGCAAGGAGATCCAACCAGTCCATTCTGAAGGAGATCAATCCTGGGTGTTCATTGAAAGGACTGATGCTAAAGCTGAAACTGCAATACTTTGGCCACCTCATGCGACGAGTTGACTCACTGGAAAAGACTCTGATGCTGGGAAGTTTTGGGGGCGGGAGGAGAAGGGGACGACCGAGGATGAGATGGCTGGATGGCATCACCGACTCTGTGGACATGAGTTTGAGTGAACTCCGGGAGTTGGTGATGGACAGGGAGGCCTGGCGTGCTGTGATTCACGGGGTCGCGTAGAGTCGGACACGACTGAGCGACTGAAATGAACTGAACTGAACTGAACCAGAAAATATTTACTGTCTGAGTATATATGGGAAAGGCTGAAGGCAGAGGGGGAAGAGGGCAACAGAGAATGAGATGGTTGGATGGCATCAGCGATGCAATGGACATGAACTTGGGCAAACTTCAGGAGATGGTAGGACACATGGAGGCCTGGCGTGCTGCAGTTTCTGGGGCCATGAAGAGTCAAACACAACTTGGCCGCTGAACGACAACATGCCTGAAAATTTTGGGGATCTAACAGAAAATCCACTCAGAGGCAGAGAGAAGACTATCCACAGAGGAAGTTTACAGAGAGCTAGTATAAGGAGGATGAACGCATTCTCTACAGTCAGTGTGTCCCAGCTCCCTTAATCAGTGCAGATTTACTCAGAATTCTTACCTCAGAAGTTTTAGGAGAGGAAAACAAAAGACCCTCTGGTGCTTCTCCCATTTCATCTTCTTCCTCACCCCTCAGATTCAGTGGAGCTCTCTGTCTATTGAGTTTATGAAAGGTGTTGCTCTTGCCTTGCTTATTTTGCTGGCATCTCTGTCTTAGCTCATCAGCAAACCTGTTTCTGCCTTAGTAAATGAGTCACCTCCCGCTTACGCCACTGGAAAAGGCATTCACACCCAGATTCTGACTTTTCTATACAATGTACCCATCTTCCCTGATTAAGATCAAATTTTCCTCAGAAGAGTTAGAATAATGAAGCAATCTCCAGAAAAACAATTATGCCCAATAAAAAATAAATATAAAGTGAATTAAAATGATATACCACAAATCATTTTCTAACTCATAAATGTACCTTATTATTTGGGAACTTAAGGCCCATTTTGAGCTGCCCCTTATTTGTCATTCTTTGGTACTTATATGGACAATTCCCTTTATGTTCTAGATGTCTAATCGTTTTATTTCTATTGTTGAGAAATTCAAGGAATCCAAAAAGTATAAATGCTTCATTACTTAGACATTTATAGCTCAGTCACTTTTCAGCTGAGTTACTCTTATAAGTGTTAGTCAATCAGCTGTGTTAAACTCTTTGCAGCTACATGGACTGTAGCCCACCAGGCTCCTCTGTCCATGGAATTCTCCAGTCAAGAATACTGGAGTAGGTACCCATTCCCGTCTCCAGGGGATCTTCTTGACCCAGGGATTAAACCCAGTTGCGATGCAATTCTTTACCATCTGAGCCACCAGGGAAGCTACTCTTGGCATCTACATAATAATTTCTTCACTCTTTAAGACAGATGACAACATCAAATTCCAAGTTCTAGTGTATGGGTTAAATCATATAATATAATCAGAAGTTTAAACACAACATGTGTTCAATGAAAAATAGCTACATATTGAATTCACTTATGATATTTCCAATTCTTTGTTTCTGGAATACTGGGTAAACCTTCTCTCTAACTTCTAGAGCCCCAGCTCCAATATAATCTCTTTTTAAAAATTCTTTCAGTTTTGTATTCCCACTAGAATTTTATCTCATACCCTTATTATATTTTCCAACAACAGAAAAGATATTATTTAATTTCCTCCTTGCAGATGAATTCTTCAAAGGCATGAATAATTTATTCAAATTTCTATTTTTATAGTCCCTGACACAATAGGGGCTCAATAGATTGAATTATCAGGGACAGATATTAATTTGTTCTACACTACTGTAAAAGTCTAGAAAGTCCACAACACCCTGCTTAGTGTAACTTCAGATATTCCTATTGTTTTTGAACCACAACTTGCTTTGCTGGCATCTCTTTCAGGCCGCCCAGTGCAAAGACTTTGTTTTGACCACTCATTTATCTCCAATAACATCCCCAACCTCAGCCTCCCAGCACCTGTTTCTATACCCCTGGGAGTGATATTCTGATGTGAAACAGCATAAGGGACAGTTGGTCTGTACTATATAGGTTTTATATAGGTTCAACTGAAGAGAAATGCAATCCTTGAAATAACAAAGAAAAAGTGATCCCTTTGCTTCTTTTGTTCAATCTCCTCTTGCCCTGTCCTTTCTTTCTCCTTCCTTGCTCCCCTTTCCACACCCCTCCTTCTTTCTCTTCCTATTTTATACATTTCCTTTGAATCGCTCAGGCAGCTCTGAGACACACTGGTATTTTCTTTACCATGAACATACATTTCTGTGTTATTCTGGTAATGTTCAGTTACTGCTTCTATCGTCAAATTGTTCAACCACCCAGTGCTATGCACTTGCTTTAGTCTTTCCGAGGGACAACAAGGTCCTGCAAGTAGATTTCAAAGGAGATTTCCATCTGTTTTGTCTCATGTCTGCATCCCAAGTGCAGAGGTTTGAGTTAGTCTTATTCCTCAATTTATGTCACAATTTAAGAATGTACCAGTCTACACTTTAAGTGATGGGAGAGTCCTGCTATGCCAACATCTCTACCAGTATTTTGGTAATGTTCAGTTATTTTTATCAGTGTAGAAAATACATATGTGTTATATATATATATAACAGTCTCATTAGTATCTTGGTGCAATTTTTCATTTTGACTGGTGGGTTTGAGCATCTTTTTCACTAGTCAGAGTGCTGGAATTTCTGCTCTATTCATTGTAACTTTATACCCATTTTTTCCCACTAAAGTGTTAACCTATCTCAACTTAGTATTTGAGATTCCTAATTAATTTCTTCTTAGTTTTAGACATTGTAGATTATATACCCAATTTGCCAACTGCTTATTAACTTTGAAAATGATGTTCTTTTTTGAAGAGAAATAATTAATTTTATATAATCATATTAGCAAAAGTTTTTCTTAGATTGTGTGTCTTAGATATTTTCTTTAAAACTTCCCTATTCACACTCAAAAAAGATTATTATACATTTTATATGATTATACAGTTCTACATGATACAAGTTATTTTAATCTACCTAGATTTCACTACTTAAATTTGTATTCACATAACTCAAGTGGTTCTTATGTAAAACAGCTAAATAGTTTTGTGTTGCTAATTTTATTGTATACTTAGTTCCCATACATATATTGGTCTTTTCCTGAGTTCTCTAGCATCCTCCATTAGTCTTTATATTTATTTGCCATTGCTACAATAATGTATCATTCTAATCCATGAATGTAACATTGTAGAGAAAGCATAAGGATCAGAATATTTTTTGACTTTCAGAGCAATATAAGAATACCTAGAAGCTGAATAATATGCCAGATTTTTATTCCATAAGGGACAAGAATCTCAAGAATTCAAAATCAGTAAGAATTACACATTTTCCTAATTGTACTGAAGCCCATATACAATGATTTGAGGCTTAAGATGACAGATAAAAAGAAGAGAAACAAGAACTTATTGGAATGTGTTTAGGAGGCATATTCATATTTGCAAGTAAGTTGCTGTGAGGGAATCATGTACTGTGGGGTCCAATGCTGTGCTGTGCTAAATCACTCCATCATATCCAATTCTGCGACCCCATGGACTGTAGCCCACCAATACTTATACGTCAAAAGAATTCATCAAAAGAATAGCCAGTTAATCGATAGATAAATATGCTATTTGAAGTACTTAATCATGCAGTGGAAAAAAAAAGAAATCTGAAATATTAGAATATTATCTCTGAATAATGATGACACGTTTATTGTTATTTTCATAACACTTCTTTTTATATAACTGCTAATTCTTCAATAAAGAATGTACTATTTTAACAAGCAGAAGTAGATGTTAGATTTTTTCATGGTAACTGGATTCAGGTTTTTCCGTTAAATGCAAATCCTTATTATGTCAGGGGCAACCATGCTGGGCTCTTGTATGTATGACCTACACAGGTTCCAGGGCTTCCTCAAAAGGTCAGCAAAAAACCACAATTGCTATGGATTGCTTTGACCTTTTGGAGCAAGTTTGCAAATAGAAATATGTCTAACTTTGTATTCTTTCAATGAACACTTTCTCTTTTCCACTTTTCCTATATGTTTTCTGCTGTTTTCTTTTGTCATGTTCCCCTCTCTGCACAGCTCTGGTCTACATTTGGGATTTATATCAGTAGATTTCTCCTTGTTCCTTTCACTGTTCTCTCTGGGTCTCTGCTTCATCACTTCTTCTTTGGTTAGCTTGTAAGATTCAAGAAAGGAAAGAGAGGAAGCAAGATAAATACTACTGCAACTCAGCAGAAAGGGAGGTAAGAGAGGGTAAAACTTATGAAGCCACTACTGGTGCTTCTGACTTGAAAACGAATTGCAGTGAGCTAAAAAGCAGAGTTCAGCATTATAGACTAGCCTGTGTGTGTGTATGTGAAAGAGAGACAGAGAGAGAGAAAGAGAGAGAGGTTGAGAGAGGAGGATACTTTTTGCAGGAATAAATCTGACTTCTTAGGAAGGGCTCTTGAGTACAACCTTCTCTGAGTTCTTTCACGCTAATAGTGTCTTCCATCAGTCTCCACACTTAAATGGTGTATTGACTAAACAAAAACAAAACAAAACAAATGTTGGATTTGGATGTCCTTTCCCAGAGTTCTCTCAAAACTGTTACTATCATCATGTTTTCCTGTGGAAAAGCATCATACCATCTTGTTTTTTTTGATAAGTAGAATCGTTGCTTGGAGGACCAGCTTCAACCAGATGTACATGGAGATTTTCTAGTTTTCTCACTTTTAAGTGTCTGATTTAAGTAGTTTTTTCACATTTGCAAGTGTTTATTTATCAATATTTAGTTTTTGTTGAAGTGTTTAATGAACATTTTTCTCTGCTTCATGGTTGATATTTTAGGAAGTTTATTGATCAGCTGATAAATTCAGTTTGAAGTTTTTACTTCTTTCTGTTGCAGCTTACATGAATATCTGTCATTTTTAAGATGTCTTAAAACATACTACGTTTTACTTGACCAGTGACAGTGGTAACATGTGTGGGTGAGTTATTGGATTTTATATCGCGAGATGTCCATTCTTTTGGTTCAGTGATAGAAAGGAGGATTTAGTGTGTCCACTGATGACCCAATACTTGTGTTTCTATGTATTTCTTAAGCTCTATCCCTTAAGCTCTATCCCTTTTTTTTTTGTTTTTTCCTCCTATTAATCCCAAGTCCACAAGGAACACCACCCTGTTCAAGCCACTGCAAATTCCCAGCCTAGAGGTCATGCATACTTCAAAGCTCTTCATTTTAGCGTGTCAATGGTGAGACCTTCCATGCTTCAAATTTTTTCTCAATATATTTCCATTGAGGTAGGGCCTAGTATTTTCCATGTAATTTACCTATTCCATCACTGCTAGAAACCAGCTACACTTTCCTACTTCTGTATATTCTCTGCTTATTCCTCTTTGCAATATGAATAGCCCTACTTGTTTACCTCTTTCCATACTCAAGCATAATTGAAGTGGAATATTATTTATAATTGGCTTTGAATGGATTTATGTGTTCTAATTTTAGAGGTATATAATTATGTAGAATGTATAAAGAGATATAAATTTGATCAACCCTAAGTGCACTGTGAGAATCTCAGTTTCTTCCAAAGTTTTCCTATTTTGAATCCTAAAGAATAAAATTATTTTCCTGTCAAATGAGCATTTTACAGTATAAGTGATATCTATAGTGCCCTAATAGTTTTCCTATTACATACACATTTAACAAGGATTCTTAAAATACTTTCACTTGTTCTATTTTAGTGTTTCCATAGTAAAATTTTGTGGGACTTGATTTCCAAATGCAATGTCATATATTTAAATATTACATTCCTTTCAATTGTAAGAAAATAAATAAAAATCTTCCTTTGAAAGTTTGCAACTTAGAATAGCAATCAGTTCCTTCTATTCACTAGTGAATATGTTATTTACACTAGTCCTGGAACTTTGCTGTAAATAGGAAGTAAAACAGTTGAAGAAGTTATGAAAATTTTATATTTCTCTGCCAGACTTGCAGGAATTCTGATAAAATGGGTCTCTGAATCAAACCCAGAAGATCTTCATTTCTTACAAGCAACACAGATGATTCTATTTGGGAAACACCATCCTATGCCTTTTGTATTATTTTGTTTCACACATCCTTGTAGTTTTCATTCATTGCACTAATCACAATTCAAAATTGCAGAATATACTATTATCACATATAATTAGTCACTATCCACTCCCCTAGAAGGTACATCCATAAGAGGCCCATCTGCTCTTCATTATATACCCAGTACACAGCACAGTGGTGTGCATATTTGTCAGCCAATAAATATTTATTATATATGTGTCTGATTGAAAATGACAAAAGCAACAAAAGTCAAACTCTAGATAATTATTTTTCAGGTTATTAAAATAAGATTGATTGCTTGAAAGTTTTAACCTATTATATAGAACTCCTTAATCTACATTACTGTGTACTGCTTATGTTATCAATCCCAGGAAATAAAATTATCAAACTGCCTGTAACTAGTACAGAAAAAAAAAAAGAAGTAGAATATAGAGGCAACTATTTTAAGGATTCTTCAGAAATCATCTAGACTTCTTCAATTTAAATATGGGGAAACAGATGGCTAGAAACTCATACAACTGTCCCATTTTCAAGATCAGTGAAGACAAGGTCCAGCTCTTTCCCTTGATAATTTGATGCTACTCTGTAGGTAGGATCTGTTTGAATAAATTGAATTTAAATTAGACATGTATAATTTTGCCCTAGTTTAATGTATATTATTATTGACATCAAAATTCACAACCCTAGGCTTCTTCCATGGTTCTTCTTATTTTTCCTTTCCTAGGTGATCTTATTTTTGTCCTATATTCAGTGAATCAAATTTTATTTTCCACATAATTCATCAGCCATAATATTTTTGTACAAAATAAAAGAATATGAATTAAATATCATGCTCATGATTCACAAAAAGATATCAGTGATTCCATCCATTGTGGATTGATCTAATTTAATTTGTGTAAATCCTTACATTTACTGCATCTCTTTCTGGTCATTTACCATGTTTAGGGACTTTGCAAGCATCACTTCTTTTATTTCTCAACATGACTATTTAGTGAATATGTTGCTGTATACAGCACAGAGATGAGATTATTGTAATTTAGACAGCACTAATTTGCAGTAGGATTCTGCAAACTGGCATTTGTATTTTTATTAATTTTAGAACTCATAAATTGTCCTTCTTAAAGTTATATTTGGCAAATGGGATCAGATTTGGTACAGAGGTAAGTCTTAAGTTCAGGTTAAAGTAAGAACATTTTATTAGTAGTATTTACTGAGGCATCTATGGTTAGAACTCCATTAGGTTCTAGTCTCAAATCTTATATTCCAGTGTTTCCTGGATAATGGATGATGCACCTACATAAAAGTGGATACACCAAGGTGGCAGTACTTCTGTCCATGGGATCTCCCAGGCAAGGATACTGAAGTAGGTAGCCATTCCCTTCTCCAGTGGATCTTCCTGACCGAAAGATCAAACCCAGGCCTCTCTTCCTGCAGGCAGATTCCTCACTGACTGAGCCACCAGAAAAGCCCACTTACCCATCCTCATCTTAAACTCAGTGAGTGAATTTTTTCCTTCCTCTTCTTCTGATATGTTTCCAGCTCCCCTTTCTTAACTTTAGATTTTTAAAAAGAAAAATTATAAACAAGGTTTCCCCACATAGTCTAGTTCTGGTGTGTGGAATATAAAGAAAAATCCAACCCATAGCTCATTTTAATTGTTGAGCCACTGCCAATTTCCAATAAAATGCTCTTTTCTCCAATTGTATAGCATTTCGAATGGAAAACTAAGTTCTCATATTTGCAGAAATTTAGTCAATGTATGATCTTCTTTCTGATCCAAGAATATGGATTTTTGATGTAAGTCTTTCCTTTAAGAGCTCTTTAAGATATAGAATAAACTTATTTCAATCCCAGACCTCCCAAGCACTACTTGCCTGAACTTAATTAATCTTTCTCTCTCTCTTGGCCTGCTAAATCTGTCCCTGTTTTCTTTTCTTCCCTGATTAATGAGCACAAATTATACACATACACTCTCACAGTGGCAATAAAATTCATAAGTATTTATAAACAGCTTACAATTCATTATAGCTCAGTGTTGTGCTAACTCCGTTTAGAGGCTTCTGAGTCTCTATGGTAAGAGTCCAGAGAATTGTGTGATGAAGAAAGAGCACCACACCCCTGTTTTGTCTGTGGATTATATGTTCAAATATAAGTCACAATGTCCAAAGCATCTTTTCTAAAAGCACATCTCTCTCAGACTCTAATTTGAATCCAAAACTCCAGTATTTCCCCAATGTGCTTCTTCATCCAATTCTTTCTGTTCCAAAACAGACTATAATTTCTATTTTTCTGAAGCCATGGATAAGAACCACTGCATTTGTTAATTTATATTTCATTGAACTCAGACACCAGAAATCCAGAGTCCATTTGAACAGTGGTTCTTTCTTTCACTGTGCTTCTTCCACCTTGACATGGGTCTTTTACATGGTTGACCAAGAAGAAACCATCCTCATTCAATGTAGCAAATTTAAATTCTATTAACACAATGTCTGCAGCTACTGCACAGAAGTGTCCAACCCAAAATATCCCTCTTACAGACATCAGTGTGTGTATGTGTGTGTGTTTTGGGGGGATGGTGTCTTGGAAAGTGTGAATTCTCTTAAAAGGAATTAAATAGAAACAAATTCAACATAATCAAATTCTGGATCTAGAAAATAACAGAGAATCTCAGTGGCTGATGCCTTATAAATAAAAAGTGTATGAGTTTGATGTATATGTAGGCAAGTAACATAAAATTATGATTTTTCTCTGACAATAGCCTTAATTCTTCATGGCTTTCAACATCTGTAGCACCTCCAGTTTCTACTTAGAACAGAGAAAACTGGAAGAAACATTGTTTCCATCCTTATACAAACACTACATAAATGGTGGATAATCTACAAAAGTACATCTTTTTTCAACTTGCTAGAAGGTAACTTAGGAAAGAGAGCAGCTTCAAGGAAACCCAAAAGCAAGCAGTTGCTTCCATGGAGCAAACATGGAACAATATGGGAGCTGGAAAAAGATTTCTGCTAAAATCTTTAAGTACTAAAATAACAGAGGAATTCATATCTTCTTACAGTTTTTTACACAGACCTCACCATGACCTCATGAGAAAGAGTGGAAGAAGAGTTAGATATAAAAGGAAACTTCCTCTGTGTTTAAGTAGCAAGAAAAGGGACAGCAGTATCCATGGGAAAGAAACAAATCCCCCTGAGGTCCTTCACTCCTGTCTCTCTCATGACACAAACGTCCAAACCTTGTTGGGGGAAGGTTTCAAACCTATTTTTCCCAGTGAAAATCTATTATCCTATGATAAGGGAAAAGAGGTGGGGAGAGGAGAGAAGGAGAGTTGAGAGAAATGAGGGAAGAAGGGAAAGAAGGAAGGAAAGAAGAATGAAGAAAAGAGAACAGGGAAGGGCAACTCTCCCCTTGGTGAAGAACAAGAAAATATCCAGATTCTTAGACACCCCGTGTGGCCAGAATCTCTGTGAAATCCTCTCCACTTAGAAAAGAGGCTCTGTACCTGCCAGGGATTGTGGTTGATCTAAAATATTTCTTGTATACAAAAGATCTCTGCTTTTATTAACAACAACAACAAAAAGTATAGGAACGCATCCTCTGAAAAGTTGTCTGTGGTACAACTGTCATTATATAATCTCTACAGGTGGTGGTTTAGTCACTAAGTTGTGTTCAACTCTTGAAAACACCACGGACTGGGACCTACTAGGCCCCTCTGTCCATGGGGTTTCCCAGGCAAGAATACTGGAGTGGAATGCCGTTTCATTCTCCAGATCTTCCCAATCCAGGTATTGAACCCAGGTCTCCTGCACTGAAGGCAGTCTTCTGCATTACAGGCTATCTGCTGCATTTCAGGAAGATTCTTTACTGACTAAGCCACCAGGGGACCACCATATTACTCAATATATGATCAAATGTAAGTAATTAAAACATATTTGAAGGAATATGAAGGAAGATATTTGAAGGAATAACATTTATATTTTATAAACTGGAAAACTTTTTTTGAGAGAAATACTATTTGCCATCAGACTTTAAGGAAAGGAAGAATTATTAGTGGCAGATACAAGGGCAAGTTTTCAAGGAGAATACAAAGGCAGTACTAACAATATGTGAAAACAGCAGTTTGGCTAATAAGTTAGGATGCCATATACTTTCCTGAGAGGGAGTGCTGTTGAACATACTTTAGTTGCACATAAGGTAAAGTCTCAGACAAGTTCAGGGATGCATACAATGAGGTCACTATCTGGAGCAAAGTAATTTCTCCAAATAGTCCATTTTTTTTTCAGTCTTTTAATGTAACGTCTTATGTGCACTAGACACTGAAAACAAAACAGGTGAATAAAGATGAAAGATTATGTTTCTTGCTACCACTGGGTTTTAATGTATTTGGAGAGAAATATATAAATAATAATAATAACAAATAACTTGGTGTAATATATGCTAAAGAAAATACAATAGCAAGAAAGTAGAGTCAGGATTAAAAACAATGTTATGCTTAGTCTTCATGAGAGAATCAGACACTCTCCCTATATTTGAAATTGACATGATGTTTCTATAGGTTAATATTGGATTGGTTGTGATGTCTCACATACCAGTACCCCACAACATTACTTTTCAAACTTTTTTTCTCTTCAAGTTTTAGAATATGTGTCTTTCTAAGAATATGTCCTTCTTATAAATAGGGAAACTATTGGTAAAGTTTGTTTAAAATGTTTTATTTCAGTTTTAATCTACTGGACCTGTAGTAGTCTCACTACCGTTGATTCTCATAGTGGCAATTTGTGTCGTTACTAGCGTTTTCTCTAGTGTCTTCAAGATCTGTCTCAGTTCAGTTCAGTTCAGTCGCTCAGTCCTGTCTGAATCTTGCGACCCCATGGACTGCACCATGCCAAACTTCCCTGTCCATCACCGACTCCCAGAGCTTACTCAAACTTATGTCCATCAAGTAGGTGATCCCATCCAACCATCTCATCCTCTGCCATCCCCTTCTCCTACTGCCATCCATCTTTGCCAGCATCAGGGTCTTTTCCAATGAGTCAGCTCTTCGCCTCAGGTTGCCAAAGTATTGGAGTTTCAGCTTCAACATCACTCCTGCCAATGAATATTTAGTACTGATTTCCTTTAGGATGGACTGGTTGGACGTCCTTGCTGTCCAAGGGACTCTCCAGAGTCTTCTCTAACACCACAGTTCAAAAGCAAAAATACTTTGGCACTCAGCTTTCTTTATAGTCCAACTCTCTCATCCATGGATGACTGCTGGAAAAACCATAGCTTTGACTAGATGGACCATTGTTGGGAAAGTAGTCTCTGCTTTTAATTATGCTGTCCACGTTGGTCATAGATTTTCTTCCAAGGAGCAAACGTCTTTTAATTTCATGGCTGCAGTCACCTTCTTCAGTGATTTTGAAGTCCCCCCAAAATAAAGTCTGTCACTGTTTCCATTGTTTCCCCCATCTATTTGCTATGAAGTGATGGGACCAAATGATATGATCTTAGTTTTCTGAATGTTGAGCTTTAAGCCAGCTTTTTCATTCTCCTCTTTCACTTTCATCAAGAGGCTCTTTAGTTCTTTGCTTTCTGCCATAAGTGTGGTGTCATCTGAATATCTGAGGTTATTGATATTTCTCCGGGCAATCTTGATTCCAGCTTTTGCCTCATCCAGTTGAGCATTTCTCATGATGTACTCTGCATATGATTTAACTAAGCAGGGTGACAATAGCAGCCTTGACGTACTCCTTTTCCTATTTGGAACCAGTCTGTTATTCTATTTCCAGTTTTCACTGTTGCTTCCTGACCTGCATACAGGTTTCTCAAGAGGCAGGTCAGGTGGTCTGGTATGCCCATCTCGTTCCGAATTGTCCACAGTTTATTGTGATCCATGCAGTCAAAGGCTTTGACATAGTCAATAAAGCGTAAGTAGATAATATTTTGAAACTCTCTTGCTTGTTTGATGATCCAACAGGTGTTGGCAATTTGATCTCTGGCTCCTCTGCCTTTACTAAAACCAGATTGAACATCTGGAAGTTCATGGTTCACATACTGTTGAAGCCTTGCTTGGAGAATTTTGATAATTAATTTGCTAACATGTGAGATGAGTGTAATTGTATGGTAGTTTGAAAATCCTTTGACATTACCTTTCTTTGGGATTGTAATGAAAACTGACTTTTCCAGTCCTGTGGCCACTGCTGAGTTTTGCAAATTTGCTGGCATATTGAGCACAGCACTTACACAGCATCATCTTTTAGGGTTTGAAATAGCTCAACTGGAATTCTGTCACTGCCACTAGCTTTGTTCATAGTGATGCTTCCGAAGGGCTACTTGACTTCACATTCTAGGATGTCTGGTTCTAAGTGAGTGATCACACCATCGTGGTTATCTGGGTCATGAAGATCTTTTTTGTATAGTTCTTCTGTATATTCCTACCACCTCTTCTTAATATCTTCTGCTTCTGTCAGGTCCATACCATTTCTGTCCTTTATTGTGCCCGTCTTTGCATGAAATATTCCCTTGGTATCTCTAATTTTCTTGATGAGATCTCTAGGCTTTCCTATTCTATTGTTTTCCTCTTTCTTTGCGCTGATCACTGAGGAAGGCTTTCTTATCTCTCCTTGCTATTCTTTGAAACTCTGCATTCAAAAGGGTGTATCTTTCCTTTACTACTTTGCTTTTCACTTCCCTTCTTTTCACAGCTATTTGTAAGTTCTCCTCAGACAATAGTTTTGCCTTTTTTCATTTCTTTTTCTTGGGGATGGTCTTGTCCCTGTCTCCTGTACAATGTCATGAACCTCCATCTATAGTTCTTCAGGCATTCTGTCTATCATATCTAATCCCTAGCAAGAGGTAAAATTTTAACAATTTTAAAGAACTAGCCTTTTCCTTCCTTACTTTTTAAGTTGTTTATCTATTTCTTATTTAGTTGTTTTCTGCTGTTGTATAGTTAATTCAATCTTTAGCTTTGATGATACTCAGACTTTTATTTTTGATACATTGTAATTTGCATTATTAATATTCTTTGGCTTTATTTTTCTAAAAGAAATGTTTATGTAATAAAACTCCAAGGACTCCTTGAATTGCTTCTTATGAGTTTTTACACACCCTGTTTTATTTTTGTTTAGTAATGCAAATAATGTCTAACCTGCTTTGAACCACAAGTTATTTAGAAGCTAGTGATTTAATTTGCTAATTCTTGTATATTTAGGACACGACTGAGCGACTGAACTGAACTGAACCGAACTGATGCTATTGATTCATAATTTAGTTATGTTTTGGTAAGAAATCAGTCTGCTGCTTTCAGTTCTTCAAGTATATTGAAGAATATTTTATATGAATATTATATATTGACTTGAAAAGATACATATTTTACTATTGTTGTAAGAAGCATTTTATAAGTATAATTTATCTAAGAATTTCATGCAAGACTAAGAGGGAAATGGTTCCTTTCCCAATTAGAGGTGTTTCCAAGTTTCCGTTTATCCTTGATACAAGCATACCATGTTCCATTTTCAGAGACTCTCTCATGCATAGGACACTATTGCCCCATATCGTAAAACTGAGCATTATAAAACCTAACTCTTTTGATAGGAGAGTTGAATATTTCCCCATCTCTTTTTCTTTGGGGACTATTTTATGCATTTAATTATAATTCTCCCTCTTTAATTCAGATGGTTTGCCAACTCTTCCACTCAAGTTTTCAGACATTACCTCTTTAGTAATCCATATGCAAGCACTTGTTCACTTGCTGACATCTAAGAAAAAAAAGAGAGGTTTATTCTTGTGTTTGTTCATTTCCCCTCCACCAATACCTACATGCCTGAGATTCAAACCAAGGTAAAAGGCCAAAGAACCAACGCTTTTCCCCTCATTTGACTTCCTTAGTCTTTTGTCCTGCAGCAAACACATCTGTTCTGTCCTTATAAATAATCCATTCGCAAGGGGTAGTTTACTAAGATCTGCCATCTGGCAAGTACCCAGAACATAAAGACTGACAGAGCTAATGAAATAAGATGATTTAGTTACTATAGTCCAGTGTAGTAACTCTGTGTCGTTACTATACTCCCATATAGTCCACGGTGTAGTTACTATAGGGACCTCATACTGAGGCACAAGTGATAGGCAGAAAGCATTTTCACCTTGATGATATCAATGAGTGGTTGAATTTACCAATACTACAACCACTCTACATTCAGAGTTCTTACAGTGTGAGTGTGAAACTGCTCTCCTTCTAGGATGGGACTCCAGCCCACAATTCCTGACTTAGGAGAGAGAGGGAACCCACTATACTTTAATTGAAAAAGTCCTGAGAGCTTACTAAAGAACAGGTTATTTTGACTTAATACAGAAAGGATTCAGAATGAGGCCAAGGTGCAGGCTTAGGACTTGTGTGAGATTTAAGTGTGTGCCATCCCCTGAGAACAAAGAGGGCTAACTTTTTATAATCAAAGAAAAAGTCCGTGGGCTGGGAGGAGAAGACCGTCTTATTGCTCATTTTTGGGTAGGCATCAAGGCTTACATCATTAGCTCATTTTGAACCCTATATGGTCTAACCAAGACTGACATGGTGCTATTTAAATCATATGTATATCAGCAGAAGGGTGGCAACATATGCTATTAATCTCAAGCTTGGTTATAATGTCCCCTCTCACCTAGTTTCTTTCCCCTTTCTCCTATAATTCTTCTTGGCTACATGTAGAAAGACTATTCTTCAAGGACCATTACCTCTATGACTTCATGGAACAATAATCAGACTCCAAAACTATTGTCCTGTGTTTTACTATTAACTAGCAGGTCATGTAGCTTGAGTGTGCCTGGCACTTGAATGCACCGGGTCTTCTTTCAAGGTACTGTAATGTAAATTGTTGCTAGGTTACAGGATTCCTTTACTTGAGTGGTCATTAGCTTACAATAGTCCCCCAAACTCCATTAAAATTCCTTCTCTGCCTTTAATCCCCTACTGGGATTTCTAATGTGTGAAAATGAAAGTTGCTCAGTCCCGTCCAATTCTTTGCGACCCCATTGACTGCAGCCTGCCAGCCCTCTGTCCATAGAATTTTCCAGGCCAGAACACTGGAGTGGGTAGACATTCCTGTAAGAAAAACGCCGCGGCAAGATAGTAAGAAACGCGGGAATGAGTGATCACAAAGGCTTTATTGGGCAATCGCTCTCAGGCAGCACTCCCAAGCGCAAGCAGGCAAGGGCGGGAGTCTGCGATGGGAACAAAGGAGCCTGGCACTTTTATACCCCTGCGACTGGGAATGTGGCAGATCTTTGTTATTTATGGTATAGGTTGAACTCGGCGATGGGGGGTTGGTTCTTTTTGACCCTGTGTGGGTTTTTAATTGGCCAACGCCGAGATGCCTTTATGCCCGTCCGTCGACCTGGCAACGGGCCACCGGTTGGTGGATGTTTTCCGGAAATACTGACGCTCTTCCGGCCTGGTATACTGATGCTCTTCTGGCCTGTGTATAGCGACGCTCTTTCGGCCTGTGTATACTGACGCTCTCCTGGCCTGTGTATACTGACGCTCTCCTGGCCTGTGTTTCTCGCCCGCGGTCAGCGTGACCTTTCAATTCCTTCTCCAGGGGATCTTCCCAACCCAGGGATCGAACCCAGGTCTCCCACATTACAGGTGGATTCTTTACCATCTAAGCCACCAGGGAAGACGACTATTATTTCTAAATTAACGATTTAATTGTCATACTCTATCCCTATCAACTGAATTAATATTCTTATCACTTATCAAATAATATAATTTTAGTTGGACGCTCTCTTGAGTTCAAAATATCCTATGCGACACAGAGTGGTTTTAATTCCATGCTTCCATAGTCTTTTTTTTTTTTCCCCTGACTTTGGGAACCATATAATATCCCTTAGCCAAAGGAAAGCTCTATCTTTACACCAGCCTGAATACTGATAACACAGATTACCACTCACCAGTGTACACACCTGAATAATCAATCCCCTCTCCCTTAGTGGAAGCAGAAAACCTGAATAGTCAGATAGACACTCCCTTCCATAGACCATACTATATAAGACTTTGTTGTGGTAGAATGCAAGGGTATTTTCCTCTTGTCTTTCAAGAAGTAAGCTGTCATACGGCAAATAGGTCCATGTGATGATGACCCCCCATTTTTAAATAATAATTTTACAAAAATTCATGTAAAAATGCACTTATGGGATTTGCATAAATCTCAAATATTTAGACAGTGAGAACTAAGTATAATCAGGAATATTTTGGTACAAAAAACTACAATCTCATTAGCATTTATTTTCTAACTTGATATGTTATTTTATTTCCTTAACAGCTATCTCTAGTTTTAGCTATTTTACATATGATATGTGGTTTCTACTACTTTAAAATTCAACTCATAATGTCCTAATTCAAGTATAGAATAACAAACTCAGCACAACCTATTCTTTTGAAATTCTTGAGCAAATCTAGATGACAGGTGTAGAAATTGCATGACTAATTCAGAGGGTAAGGGATTGAAAAGCTGTATACTAGTTGGCCCATAAGATATTTCCATCTCATTCAATTCAGATAGCATAGACCTTAGGATCACTTTTTATTAGCAAAGCATTTGAGGACTGACACAAATTTGAATACGTGGCAAAGCAAGTTTGTCACAGATTAAAATGGCTGTCCTTTTTCTCCTATATGGGCATTTAAAATCTTCGTGAATGTTTATATTTATTAACTTCATTCCATGGGCATAATATGATAAGGCATTGGGGAAACAAAATAAACATTTTAATTAATATTTTACTATGTCTACAAACTGTAAGTTAAATTGTTTGAATAAATTTCTCAGATTACAAATGCAAACAAATACCACTTTTAGTTAATGTGGAAAAAGCATAAAATAAAGTCATAGCAATATTTATGGAACTCAGTTTTGAACGTTATTAGTTGCTTAGACTATGTCTGTAACACATTTGAAAATAAGAAATGGGTAAGTTAAAATTCAAATAATTTTTTGTGTTTTTGATGAACAATGAAACTGAACTTTTTATATGACATAAACATTATTCATTTTACCCTACTACATTTGTTGAAGGAAGGGGGACCCCTTCAAGGGCCCAAAACTGGGCTCTTGTCTAATACTTGGAAATTAATTGTCTGAGGAGACACATGTGCTGAAAAAGCAAGAGATTTTATTGTGAAAATGTGTCCAGCAGAGAACAGTAGGGTAAGGGAATATAGGAGAAGTGCTCTGCCATGTGGCTGGCAGTTTCCAGTTTCATGGTGATGGGATTAGTTTCTGGGTCGTCTTTAGCCAATCATGCTGACTCAGATTCCTTTATGGTGGTACACACGTAGTTCAGCCAAGATGGATGCCCGCAAGAAGGATTCTGGGATATGGTCGGACATGTGATGTCTCATTTTGATCTTTACCAAACTCTTCTAGTTGGTGGTGGCTTACTAGTTCCACGTTCCTTACCAGGACCTCCTGTTTCAAAACAACTTATGCAGATGGTGACTATGGTGCCTGGCCAGGGTGGGCAGTTTCAATCAGGGTGGTTCCCCTAGCACACTTATTGGCAAAAAATGTTGATACATTTTATCACGCTAGCTCCGGCACAACCGACCACACTCAGAAGCATGGCAGAGAAGAGCTACCCAATCCTGAGGTCAGGGCTGGCGGGCAAGAGGAGCTACCCCACATCCAAGAGGTGGTAGCTGCGTGGGCACAGGAGGGCTGAGAGGAGTTACTCTACGTTCAAGGTCACGAGGGGCGGCCTTGAGGAGATACCCCTTTTCCAAGGTAAGGTGCAGCGGCTGCCCTTTGCTGGAGAAGCCGTGAAGAGATATCCCACGACCAAGGTAAGAGAAACCCAAATAAGACGGTAGGTATTGCGGGGGGCATCAGAGGGCAGACACATTGAAATCATAATCACAGAAAACTAGTCGATCTGATCACATGGGCCACAGCCTTGTCTAACACAATGAAGCTAAGCCATGCCGTGTGGGGCCACCAAAAAGATGGACGGGTGGTGGTGGAGAGGTCTGACAGAATGTGGTCCACTGGAGAAGGGAATGGCGAACCACTTCAGTATACTTGCCTTGAGAACCCCATGAACAGTATCAAAAGAAAAAATGATAGGATACTGAATGAGGAATTCCCCAGGTTGGTAGGTGCCCAGTATGCAACTGGAGATCAGTGGAGAAATAACTCCAGAAAGAATGAAGGGATGGAGCCAAAGCATAACTAATACCAGTTGTGGATGTGACTGGTGATAGAAGCAAGTTCCGATGCTGTAAAGAGCAATATTGCATAGGAATCTGAAATGTTAGGTCCATGAATAAAGGCAAATTGGAAGTGGTCAAACAGGAGAAGGCAAGAGTGAACGTCGATATTCTAGGAATCGATGAACTAAAATGGACTGGAATGGGTGAATTTAACTCAGATGACCATTATACCTACTACTGTGGGCAGGAATCCCTTAGAAGAAATGGAGTAGCCATTATGGTCAGCAAAAGAGTCTGAAATGCACTACTTGGATGCAATCTTAAAAATGACAGAATGATCTCTGTTCGTTTTCAAGGCAAACCATTGAATATTACAGTAAATCAAGCCTATGACCTAACCAGTAACACAGAAGAAGCCAAAGTTGAACAGTTCTATGAAGCCCTACAAGACCTTTTAGAACTAACACCTAAAAAGATGTCCTTTTCATTATAGGGCACTGGAATGCAAAAGTAGGAAGTCAAGAAACACCTGGAGTAACAGCAAATTTGGCCTTGGACCACGGAATGAAGCAGGGAAAAGGCTAATAGAGTTCTCCCAAGAGAACACACTGGTCATAGCAAACAACCACTTCCAACAACACAAGACAAGATTCTACACATGGACATCATCAGATGGTCAACATCGAAATCAGAATGATTATATTCTTTGCAGCCAAAGATGGAGAAGCTCTATACAGTTAGCAAAAACAAGACTGGGAGCTGAGTGTGGCTCAGATCATGAACTGCTTATTGCCAAATACAGATTTAAATTGAAGAAAGCAGGGAAAACCACTAGAGCATTCAGATATGACCTAAATCAAATCCCTTATGCTTATACAGTGGAAGTGAGAAATACATTTAAGGGACTAGATCTGATAGAGTGCCTGATGAACAATGGACGGAGGTTCGTGACATTGTACAGGAGATGGGAACAAAGACCATCCCCATGGAAAGAAATGCAAAAAAGCAAAATGGCTGTCTGAGGAGGCCTTACAAATAGCTGTGAAAATAAGAGAAGTGAAAAGCAAAGGAGAAAAGGAAAGATATAAGCAACTGAATGCAGAGTTCCAAAGAATAGCAAGGAGAGATAAGAAAGGCTTCCTCAGCGATCAATGCAAAGAAATAGAGGAAAACAAAAGAATAGGAAAAACAAGGGATCTCTCCAAGAAAATTAGCGATACCAAGGGAACATATCATGCAAAGATGGGCTCCATAAAGGACAGAAATAGTATGGACCTAACAGAAGCAGAAGATATTAAGAAGAGATGGCAGGAATACACAGAAGAACTGTACAAAAAAGATCTTCACGACCAAGATAATCATGATGGCATGATCACTCATCTAGAGCCAGACATCTTGGAATGTGAAGTCAAGTGGGCCTTAAAGAGCATGACTACGAAAAAAGCTAGTGAAAGTGACAGAATTCCTGTGGAACTATTTCAAATCCTGAAGGATGATGCTGTGAAAGTGTTGCACTCAATCTGCCAGCAAATTTGTAAAACTCAACATTGGCCACAGGACTGGAAGTCAGTCTTCAATCCAGTCCGAAAGAAAGGCAATGCCAAAGAATGCTCAAACTGCAGCACAATTGTACTCATCTCACACTCTATTAAAGTTATGTTCAAAATTCTCCAAGCCAGCAATATGTGAACCGTGAACTTCCAGATGTTCAAGCAGGTTTCAGAAAAGGCAGAGGCACCAGAGATCAAATTGCCAACATCCACTGGATCATAGAGAAAGTAGGAGAGTTCCAGAAAAACATCTATTTCTCCTTCATTGACTATGCCAAAGCCTTTGACTGTGTGGATCACAATAGACTGTGGAACATTCTGAAAGAGACGGGATTCACAGACCACCTGACCTGCCACTTGAGAAACCTGTATGCAGGTCAGGAAGCAACAGTCAGAACTGGTCATGAAACAACAGACTGGTTCCAAATAGGAGAAGGAATACTTGAAGGATGTATATTGTCACCCTGCTTATTTAACTTATATGCAGAGTACATCATGAGGAACGCTGGGCTGGAAGAAGCACAAGCTGGAATCAAGATTGCCTGGAGAAATATCAATAACCTCAGATATGCAGATGACACCACCTTTATGGCAGAAAGAGAAGAGGAACTAAAAAGCCTCTTGCTGAAAGTGAAAAAGGAGAGTGAAAATGTTGGCTTGAAGCTCAACATTCAGAAAACAAAGATCATGGCATCTGGTCCCATTACTTCATGGGAAATAGATTGGGAAACAGTGGAAGCAGTGTCAGACTTTATTTTTTTGGGCTCCAAAATCACTGCAGATTCTGTTTGCAGCCATGAAATTGAAAGATGCTTACTCCTGGGAAGGAAAGTTATGAACAACCTAGATAGTATATTAGAAAGCAGAGACGTTACTTTGCCAACAAAGGTCTGTCTAGTCAAGGCTATTGTTTTTCCAGTGGTCATGTATGGATGTTAGAGTTGGACTATAAAGAAAGCTGAGCTCTTAAAAATTGATGCTTTTGCACTATGGTGCTGGACAAGACTCCTGAGAGTCCCTTAGACTGCAAGGAGATCCAACCAGTCCATTCTAGAGGAGATCAATCCTGGGTGTTCATTGGAAGTACTGATGCTAAAGCTGAAACTCCAATACTTTGGCCACCTAATGCGACGAGTTGACTCACTGGAAAAGACTCTGATGCTGGGAAGGATTGGGAGTGGGAGGAGAAGGGGATGACAGAAAATGAGATGGATGGATGGCATCACCAATTCAATGGACATGAGTTTGAGTGAATTCCTGGAGTTTGTGATGGACAAGGAGGCCTGACGTTCTGTAATTCTTGGGGTCGCAAAGAGTCGGACACGACTGAGCAACTGAATTGAAGTGAAATGAACTGATACACTATTGGTGTTTTTCTTTCTGGCTTACTTCACTCTGTATAATAGGCTCCATTTGAGCCACCTCATTAGAACTGATTCAAATATATTCCTTTTAATTGCTGAGTAATACTCCATTTTGTAAATGTACCACAGCTTTCTTATCCATTCGTCTGCAGATGGATATATAGGTTGCTTCCTTGTCTATTATAAATAGTGCTGCAATGAACATTGAGGTACACCTGTCTCTTTCAATTCTGGTTTCCTCTGTGTGTATGCCCAGAGGTGGGATTGCTGGATCTTATGACAGATCTATTTCCAGTTTTTTAAGGAATCTTCACACTGTTCTCCATAGTGGCTGTACTAGTTTGCATTCCCACCAACAGTGTAAGAGGGTTCCCTTTTCTCGACACCCTCTCTAGCATTTATTGCTTGTAGACTTTCGGATAGCAGCCATTCTTACTGGCGTAAAATGGTACTCATTGTTTTGATTTACATTTCTCTGATTCTGTGTGATGTTGTGCATCATTTTATGTGTTTGTTAGCCATCTGTATTTCTCTGGAGAAATGTCTGTTTAGTTCTTTGGCCCATTTTTTGATTGGGTCGTTTATTTTTCTGGAATTGAGCTGCATGAGTTGCTTGTATATTTTTGAGATTAATCCTTTGTCAGTTGCTTCATTTTCTATTATTTTCTCCCATTCTGAAGGCTGTTTTTTCACCTTGCTTATAGTTTCCTTTGCTGTGCATAAGCTTAAAATTAGAAATGAAAACGGAGAGATCACAACAGACAACACAGAAATACAAAGGATCATAAGAGACTGCTATCAGCAATTATATGCTAATAAATTGGACAACTTTGAAGAAATGGACAAATTCTTAGAAAAGAAAAACTTTCCAAAGCTGAACCAGGAAGAAAATGAAAATCTTAACAGACACATCACAAGCATGGAAATTGAAACTGTAATCAGAAATCTTCCAGCAAACAAAAGCCCAAGTCCAGATGGATTCACAGCTGAATTCTACCAAAAATTTAGAGAAGAGCTAACACCTATCCTACTCAAACTCTTCCAGAAAATTGCAGAGGAAGGGAAACTTTCAAACTCATTCTATGAGGCCACCATCACCCTAATACCAAAACCTGACGAAGATGCCAGAAAAAAAGAACTACAGGCCAATATCACTGGTGAACATAGATGCAAAAATCCTTAACAAAATTCTAGCAATCAGAATCCAACTACACATTAAAAAGATCATAAATCATGACCAAGTGGGCTTTATCCCAGGGATGCAAGGATTCTTCAATATCCTCAAATCAATGTAATACACCACATTAACAAAATGTAAAATAAAAACCATATGATTATCTCAATAGATGGAGAGAAAGCCGTTGACAAAAATCAACATCCATTTATGATCAAAACCCTCCAGAAGGCCGGAATAGGAAGAACATTCCTCAACATAATAAAAGCTATATATGACAAACCCACAGCAAACATTATCCTCAATGATGAAAAATTGAAAGCATTTCCCCTAAAGTCAGGAACAAGATAAGGGTGCCCACTTTCACCACTACTATTCAATATAGTTTTGGAAGTTTTGGCCACAGCAGTCAGAGCAGAAAAAGACATAAAAAGAATCCAAATTGGAAAAGAAGAATTAAAACTCTCACTGCAGATGAAATGATCCTCTACATAGAAAAACCTAAAGACTCTACCAGAAAACTACTAGAGCTAATCAATGAATACAGTAAAGTTGCAGTATATAAAATCAACACACAGAAATCCCTTGCATTCCTATACACTAATAATGAGAAAATAGAAAGAGAAATTAAGGAAACAATTCCATTCACCGTGGCAACGAAAAGAATAAAATACTTAGGAATGTATCTACCTAAAGAAATAAAAGACCTATATATAGAAAATTATAAAACACTGGTGAAAGAAATCAGAGAGGACACTAATAGATGGAGAAATATACCGTGTTCATGGGTTGGAATAATAAATATTGTGAAAATGAATATATTACCCAAAGTAATTTATAGGTTCAATGCAATCCCTATCCAGCTACCAATGGTGTTTTTCACAGAGCTGGAACAAATAATTTCACAATTTGTATGGAAATACAAAAAACTTCGAAAAGCCAAAGCAATCTTGAGAAAGAATGAAACTGGGGGAATCAGCCTGCCGGACTTCAGGCTCTACTACAAAGCCACAGTCATCAAGACAGTATGGTACTGGCATAAAGACAGAAATATAGATCAATGGAACAAAAATCTTTTTTTTTTTAACCTTTAAATCTTTGATGAATCTGTAATTGAGTGTGTGGATTTTTGAAGTAGTAATTTAAGATTTTTCCTCACAATTAAAAAAAAAGAAAAAGTCTGTTTGTTTGCTTCAGGAAAGATTGAATTCTAAATAACTTTTCCAGTTCAAATTTGCTAGTTTTCTAGAAGGCTTAATGTGCTTATTTTCTATTTATGTTTAATGTACACTGTTGTAGTGGAACAAAATTTGTCAGCCCAAAAATGTCTCTTTGGATTGTGGATTATTCTCAACAACCAAAATCCAAAAGACTCAGAAAGAAATGACACCTTCTTCCATCTGCCTGAAGAATGTAGGTAAAGGACTTGGCCCAAGAAGAGAGTTGTCACCATAGATAATCGTTAGTATAAACTGGTTGTGTGGACAAGGAGGAATTCAGTAAAGTCTGCTTTTTAACTATTCTTCAGTTCAGTTCAGTTCAGTGCTTATCTGTGTCCAATTGTTTCTGCCAAGTCCTGCAAATATTTGCTTACCAACACTTGATTTTCCATCAGGCTAGTGGAGGTGATGGAATTCCAGTTGAGCTATTTCAAATCTTGAAAGATGATGCTGTGAAAGTGCTGCACTCAATATGCCAGCAAATTTGGAAAACTCAGCAGTGGCCACAGGACTGGAAAAGGTCAGTCTTCATTCCAATCCCAAAGAAAGGCAATGTCAAAGAAGGCTCAAGCTACCACACAATTGCACTCATCTCACACGCTAGTAAAGTCATGCTCAAAATTCTCCAAGCCAGGCTTCAGCAATATGTGAACCGTGAACTCCCAGATGTTCAAGCAGGTTTTAGAAAAGGCAGAGGCACCAGAGATCAAATTGCCAACATCCGCTGGATCATGGAGAAAGCAAGAGAGTTTCAGAAAAATATCTATTTCTGCTTCATTGACTATGCCAAAGCTTTTGACTGTGTGGATCACAATAAACTGTGGAACATTCTGAAAGAGATGGGAATATCAGACCACCTGACCTGCCTCTTGAGAAACCTGTATGCAGGTCAGGAAGCAACAGTCAGAACTGGACATGGAACAACAGACTGGTTCCAAATAGGAAAAGGAGTACGTCAAGGCTGTATATTGTCACCTTGCTTATTTAACTTATATGCAGAGTACATCATGAGGAACACCGGGCTTGAAGAAGCAGAAGCTGGAATCAAGATTGCTGGGAGAAATATCAATAACCTCAGATATGCAGATGACACTACCCTAATGGGAGAAAGTGAAGAGGAACTCAAAAGCCTCTTGATAAAAGTGAAAGAGGAGAGTGAAAAGGTATGCTTGAAGCTCAACATTCAGAAAACGAAGATCATGGCATCTGGTCCCATCACTTCATGAAAAATAGAAGGAAAATCAGTGGAAACAGTGTCAGACTTTATTTTTTTGGGCTCCAAAATCACTGCAGATGCTGATTGCAGCCATGAAATTAAAAGACGCTTACTCCTTGGAAGGAAAGTTATGACCAACCTAGATAGCATATCTAAAAGCAGAGACATTACTTTGCCAACAAAGGTCCGTCTAGTCAAGGCTATGGTTTTTCCTGTGGTCATGTATAGATGTGAGAGTTGGACTGTGAAGAAAGCTGATCGCTGAAGAATTGATGCTTTTGAACTGTAGTGTTGGAGAAGACTCTTGAGAGTCCCTTGTACTGCAAGGAGATCCAATCAGTCCATTCTGGAGGAGATCAATCCTGGGTGTTCATTGGAAGGACTGATGCTAAAGCTGAAACTGCAATACTTTGGCCACCTCTTGCGACGTGTTGACTTACTGGAAAAGACTCTGATGTGGGGAAAGGTTGAGGGCGGGAGGAGAAGGGGACGACCTAGAATGAGATGGCTGGATGGCATCACCGACTCTGTGGACATGAATTTGAGTGAACTCCGGGAGTTGGTGATGGACAGGGAGGCCTGGCGTGCTGTGATTCATGGGGTCGCGGAGAGTCGGACACGGCTGAGCAACTGAACTGAACTGAGGTAAATTAACTTTCCCACTTTGAAGTTCCAAATGGCTAGCCCAATATCCTCTTTGATTTTAGCTGAAGATCGCATTTAATGTGAGGAATTCACAGTTTTGGTGGGATACTCAATTTTACTGGGCCTCTCCGATAATACTAAAATTTTGTTTGATGTTTACCTGTTAATCTATGTGACCTCAAGTGACTTCTCAGACTAGCCATAAGAACCTGGAAAAATAGAGGAACTTTTCTTCTTCTTAACACTTTCTAAATATTTTACTTGAATTGTCAATAAGTATTCGCGGGACTATTAAAACAATGTCCCAACAAATAATTTGGTTTTAAATTAAAAATTTGTTAGTAAGACATGCACCCTCAACCATTGCCCCTACATTCTGAAGACAAGGCAGAATCTCACAGAATTGTGTTGGAATGATGCTCAGGAAAAGAGCACAGTCATTCTGAGTAATCCAGGGACTTGCTGATGATCGTTCCATTTAAAGCAAAATTATTTATTTTGCTGTTCTTATTATAAAAAGAAAACTCTAAGCATATGATATAAGGCTTAAAACTCTGACAAATAGAATAAAGAACTACCATAAGTTTGAAGATAGGATTTCTGAACATTGGCAGTCTTTTGGTAAATCAGATAAGTCAAATCTCACATAATATTTTTGGAGAGTTCCCAAAATATTAAGAACTGTTGTTATTGTGGTCATTGTCTTTATTGTTGGGAGAAGGGAATGGAAATCCACTCCAGTACTCTTGCCTGGAAAATCCCATGGATGGAGGAGTCTGGTAGGCTGTAATTCATGGGTCGCTAAGAGTCAGACACGCTGAGCGACTTCACTTTCACTTTTCAATTTCATGCATTGGAGAAGGAAATGGCAACCCACTCTAGTGTTCTTGTTATTATTTAAAGTGTTTTCCTTTATCTGCAACCATATGATGAAAAAATAAAATATGTTCTTTAGCATTCTAAGGATTGTTTTGTTGTTTAAATTGAATGTTATAAAAGAATATCATGCTTGTCTTTTCTTAATTAATCCCTACCCACTTATCTTTTTAAAAAGCTCTGGTTTTTAAGTTTCTAAGTTATAAACTGCTTTAGAAATACTTTTAAAAGAAAAGGTCAGATTTTAGAAATTTATGAAACCTTCCTAATTTTACAAAATAGCATTTTGTAAGAGACATATTGAGATGAAGGAATGGAAGGGTATTCAATTTTTATTAAAACTGAAGCAACAAACTTTTGAAAATATTGTAACACAAACTCTACACATTTTAACAGCGGTCAAACATCCATTGAACCAACTCTATAAAAATGCCTAATCTCTGGTAGTAATAAGGAAAAATAAATGGAAATTCCAATTGTTCCAATTGATCTTATGCTTTATACCTGCGTTAGGGAGATAACGGATTATTTTCATAAACTACTTGAAATTTGTTTATCTATTAAAGAAAAATAAGAGTTTACAACCCTTTGAACTATGAAATTTTATTTTCAATTAAATGTTGGTTGCAATAAAATCTCTGCAACTCAAATGCCATGTAGTCACTAAGTCCATGTAATACCCAGTATAAAACTAATCCCTAATTTGAAAGAAAAAAGGAGTAAATCAGTTATACCAAAAGTATAAAAGTCTTCTTTTCCCAATTAAAATTTGGTATTAAGGATAACAGAAGAAAATTACTTCAGCCATGTAGATATAATTATGTGAATTCATTTGTCACTTGTTCTATGCTGGTCACAGAAATTAATGGCTCAGATTCACAAAATTTTTCATTAAATGTGATGTTTACGATAAACCTTAAATAATGTGGGTTTTAAAATTTTGCTTTCCTAATAAATCAAATCTGATGAAACATATTCACTGATTCTCAGTCATTCTCCCTACGTCTATAAAAATTACTTTCTAACAAATAAGAAAATTCTATTCTTCAGTCAACTGCTCTTTATAAAAAATTACAAGACCAGGGCATTAAGAGGGATATGAAGAGAGTGCTATGAATAAACTACATTTCAGGTCTCCTCAGCCTGAGATTGAATTTGAATCTCACATGAATCACCTGTGTCATTCAGGCCTCATTGCCAGTAATTTATTTTTCTCCCTCATTGGTTCAGGTACCTTAAGAATCTGAGCACAGACTTCTGTTTTATGGACCTGAATTGTTTTATTTGTTTTTTGAAGCGTTGTTAAAATATACTTTTGTTTTGCTCTGTTGTGTAGGTTCCAGCCATATAACAGCATGAATAAGCTGTAAGCTTCCATATGTCCCTGCCCTCGCGAACCCTTCTCCCACTCTCAATGCCGTCTCACCCCTCTAGGTTCTCACAGAGCTCTAGGCTGAATCACTTCCCAATAGCTATCTATGTTATATATGGCAATGTGTACGTTTCAGTGGCACTCTCACTTCTCCCCACCTTCTTCTTAACCCTGCTGTGCCCACAAGTTTGTTCTCTACCTGAGTATATCTATTCCTGCCTTGTAAACAGGTTTATCAGTATCATTTTCTAGGTGCATATGCTATGTATTATATATATATGTTAATATACAATATATTATACAATATATAGTGTATATATATACAATATTGTATATATTGTTAATATTCTATATATATAACTATGTATATACATTAATATACAATATTTAACATATACATATGTTAATATACAATCTTTGTTCACTCTGTATAATAGGCCTGAATTCTTAATGCAAACTAAATTGGTTACCTTTAATAAGAGGACAACTTATCATTCATGTAGTTTTCAAAGTGGAAAGTCATTTGTTTGTGTGATCTTTCACTCTTAACCTCTCTTCATCTCACTGATCTCTTTGTTGATATATTTAATAAGTATATTTGTGTCTATCTACCTACCTACCTGTCTATTCGAAGAGAGAGAGACAGAGAGGGGTGAGGGAGCCAGCTTTGTCCTGGATACTGCAGCAGGGTCTGGAGACAGAGCAATAAACACAGCACCTGGGAACACCCATGCTCACTGAACATGCCAGATGAAGACAACTGGGATCCATGGAGAAATACGGAGTTTGGGAAGGGCTAGAAATGACGGTGAAGTTTGGGTGTTGGAACTTTAAGAAGAGCTGTCAGGGAATGAGGTTGAAACATCCCAGGAGGAGGAAACACACATCCAGGTACTGGAAGTGCAGATGTCTGAGTGATCATAGAGAAGGGCCATGTTGCTGGAGTGGTGAGCGCAAAGCAGAGAGGTGGGACTGAGAGGTCCAGGGATCTAGATTTTGTTGGGCCTTAATAATAGATAAGTTAATGTGACCAAGCTTGTTTTATTCCCTCTGAATTTTTTTTCTCTGTCTTAGAAATATTGCTTTTATGGAATATATGTAAACAACCAGTGGGTATATTTTTTTACTCTTATAAATATGTCCCTAATCATGGTCGTTTGTGACCTGCCCCTAACTGATGATTATCTGAATAGAAAAGACCCGTGTAATGTTTCAGGCATTAATTCAAAAGAGTAATATTTGAGGTAGCAACAAGTCGGATCTGGGATTTACCAAAATTAAAGTTTATTTTGACAGATAATAAAAGTCTTTCCTAGGGAATGTGAAAGTGAAAGTCAAAGTTGCTCAGTCGAGTCTGACTCTTTAAAACCCCACTGACTATACAGCCTATGGAATTCTCCAGGCCAGAACACTGGAGTGGGTAGCTTCTCCCTTCTCCAGAGGATCTTCCCAGTCCAGGGATCAAATCCAGGTCTTTTGCATTATAGGTGGGTTCTTTACCAGTGAAACCACAAGGGAAGGGTGACATTGAATAGCACTATCGAAATTGTTGGTACCTCAAAAGACCTATCATAATAACTTCTCATGTTAATCATTCAAACGAGAAAAAAATCAAAAATTGTTTTTGGACATCTGTGGAGTACAGGGCATATTGCGCTTTGACTATTACAGACCCAGGAAATTCTTGTCATTGGCCTCTTTGTGATCTAATTCAGGGAGGGTTGAGTCATAGAAAGCTAAATATCCAGGAAGGTAGATGCAATTTGTGTGATGCTACTGTTACAACGTCCCATAGCAAGTGGGAGAATCATTGCATTGTGGGAAAATGGAGGATGTATAGGAGATAACTGAAGAATGATTAGGAACCAGAGTGAAAGCAATCAAGTAGGAGAAAACAATTCAGCCTAAAGAAAATATATAAACAAAGAAAATGCTGACTTTTCGTCATTATAATCTTCCCTGTGGTCAAATTGATTTTTTTTTCCTTTACACTGAAAGCTCCAGTTTTATCAGTGTGATATTTTATAGACAGCATAATATTGATGGGCCAAGAGTCCTTGACATGTATTTCACCAAATATATGCCAGAGGAGCAGTCCCTCTGGTGTTCAGGGAGGCTTTCAATATGCTTTTTATGTTGGTTCAGAAAAAATAAAATACTAGCATGTGTTCTTCCTATTTTTGTAATTTGTACAAGTGTCCTTATGCAGCCATTTTTCATCTTGCTACCATCTAGTTTTCTATTTGTGTCTACCAGATCTAGGAAGAAGCTTGCCTGCTCACAGCCTCTTGTTTCAGGAAGCAGTCTTGTCGTTTTGACCTGCTTGTATTGTTACTTCCTACACCATCAAACCTCATACCTTTTAATTACAAGAATTTTATTAGGATTTGCTCCAGTTACTACCTAGATTTTTCACAGAAAAAAAAAATCAACTCATCCTATTATGCCTTATTAAATCTATTCCAATTTGTGATATATTTACATAAAAAATTTCTGTCTGTCAAAACTGTATCAACTGTAATAATCTGAAAATTTATTATTTTTTTGTAGAATCAAGAAGGGAAAATTAAAATTATTAGCATACACTGGCTCTAAGAAGTTTTCCTCTCTTTTATCACCTACAGTGGTTATCTCCTTCCACTATCTGATGAATTTCATTACTGAGAGTAGTTAATAAAAAAAAAATGCTAGTGAGGATTTGGGATTATGGTCTTAATGGTCTTGGAAAAGGGTTTCTATTTAGTATCATGATCACAGATTGGTTTATAAACTGGTAGGGAATTAGCCTCTGTGAAATATTATAAAAGTAGAAGTATACAATGAAGCTTTACTGAGGTTTCTCCACCATATTAAATATGCATTGTTGTTACTTTACTTTCCCCATGACATTAGATATGAGAAGTTCCTGGAAGTGTAAAATTACAGAGAGGTTGGAGGAGTTCAAGAAATCTCAGTGAGGCTTCTCTTGTAAGTAAAGGAATTTTGAAATGTTACAGGTTGTCTCTATTAGAAATATAAGGGCAGAGGCAAGATGTTGAAATTCCCTGAAGCTCTACATGGCAGTGGGCAGAAAAGCTGGGTACTTACTGCTGGTACTACCCACACTGCAGCTTCTCGGAGCTGTCAGACATCTGGAGAAGAAAGAGTAAGAGCCTTGGAAGCTATCATCCCAGGTGACATAACATCCGGTCTCTGGTCATTTATAGTAGAATTTTGACTACTGCTGTGCTGGGTAAATTAATAATATGAACAAACATAGTCTTTTGCCTCAAAGATTTTACTAGAGTGAGGGATACAGAAGAGTAAGCAAGCAGACCATACAGCATAGGAGGAATTTTCTGATGGGGCACATCAGGATGAATGGATTATATAATGAATTAAGCAGATTCTTTACCACTGATGCCATGTGGGAAGCCTTGATGAAGGAATTGTCATCGCAATAAAGAGTGAAGAATTTGTAAATGTTGTTCAGACAGATGAGACTGAAGAACATAGAATTTTGTAGGGACAAGGAAGTGAATGAACCACAGTGTCCGATAGCGAGTTAACATCATTAGCATGAAAAACTTCAAGCAGAGCTGATGAGTGAGGAGGGGAGGTTGAAAAGTAACCGCTGCCTTGTGAGTCAAGGTCAGTTATTTGGCCATTATCCAGAAAATAAAAAAAGAAAGTATTAGCATATATTTTATTGCCTAGAAAATCCCATGGATGGAGGAGCCTGGTAGGCTGCAGTCTGTGGGGTCGCTAAGGGTCGGACATGACTGAGCGACTTCACTTTCACTTTTCACTTTCACACATTGGAGAAGGAAATGGCAACCCACTCCAGTGTTCTTGCCTGGAGAATCCCAGGGACGGGGGAGCCTGGTGGGCTGCCGTCTGTGGGGTCACACAGAGTCGGACACGACTGAAGTGACTTAGCAGCAGCAGCAGCAGCAGCAGCAGCAAGGATTCTTCTGTGGTGCTCTAACAAGGAAAACAGGTGGAGGGGTAGTGGATGTTACTAGATTTTCAATATCTAAACCCACCAGATACTTACATAAAAAGATACTCATCAGCAATAATAAGCATATCCCTTCCTCCTGACCAAGTCAGAATTTTTATAAGATTTACTTCAAATCTCAGGGCTTCCAGGAGCTTTTTCTTATTTCATCAAATAGCTATTACCTATTTTTGTAAATCCTTTAAAACTAGTTTGTATTGTACCTTGTGTTACAATACTTTATATTCTTATCCACAGAAAACTTTATCTTTTAGCCTTTCACTGTCTATCCCCATAACACTCCTTACAATGTTTTGTAAATAATAACCTTCCAAATAATACTGAACTAATACAGAAACTGTGGGAAGGAAGAAGGGGGTCCAAGGGTGGGGACAGATGAGAAAGTAGAAGGACTAAGGGAGAAAGCAACACATTCATCAGATAACCTGAATTGTACAACACATGAACAGAATTTCACTCAGTTACTGAAACTGAATAGATATTATTTGGGATACAATGTATAATTCATTCTATTAATATTAAACTTGTCTACATTGCCCTTGTTGCTTCATGGGTGCAACGATTCTTCAGATTTCTTCTCTTTATGTCTGACTTTTAAGCATATGCATTCTCTATCTTGAAGCCATCATTAATTTAACTTTCATTGTGCATTAGAGTTAGTTATCGATTTTCACTATTCTCAATTTATTATTATGGCAAATATCTTGTTTTGCTTACAAATTTGGTGTATTTTTTGTCATTTATTTTTCTTCAGGGTTCTTATTTACATTTCTATATTTCATGTATATATTTTATATACAGCTAGACAAAGGAGTACACAAAAGAGTACGTCAAGGCTGTATATTGTCACCCTATTTATTTAAGTAATATGCAGAGTACATCATGAGAAAGTGTGGACTGGGTGAAGCACAAGCTGGAATCAAGATTGCTGAGGGAAATATCAATAACCTCAGATATGCAGATGACACCATCCTTATAGGAGAAAACAAAGAAGAACTAAAGAGCTTCGTGATAAAAGTGAAACAGAAGATTGAAAAAGTTGGCTTAAAACTCAGCATTCAGAAAACTAAGAACATGGCATCTGGTCCCATCACATCTATGGCAAATAGATGGAGAAACAGTGGAAACAATGAGATATTTTATTTTGGGGGGCTCCAAAATCACTGGAGATGGTGACTGTAGCCATGAAATTAAAAGATGCTTGCTTCTTGGAAGAAAATCTATGATCAACCTAGACAGCATATTAAAAAGCAGAGATATGACTTTGTCAACAAAAGTCCGTCTAATCAAAGCTATATTTCTTCCAGTAGTCATGTATGGATGTGAGAGTTGGACTATAAAGAAAGCTGAGCGCTGAAGAATTGATGCTTTTGAACTGTGGTGTTGGAGAAGACTCTTGAGAGTCCCTTGGTCAGAAAGGAGATCCAACCAGCCCATTCTAAAGGAAATCAGTCCTGATTATTCATTGGAAGGACAGATGCTGAAGCTGAAGCTCCAATACTTTGGCCACCTGATGTAAAGAGCTTATTCATTTGAAAAGACCCTGATGCTGGGAAAGATTGAGGACAGGAGGAGAAGGGGAAGACAGAGGATGAGATGGCTGGATGGCATCACCGACTCAATGGACATGAGTTTGAGTAAACCCCAGGAGTTGGTAATGGACAGGGAGGTCTGGCGTGCTGTGCTTCATGGGGTCGCAAAGAGTCGGGCATTACTGAAAGACTAAACTGAACTGAAGATGAATTTTGCTTAGATTTTTCTCTAGTTATGTTATTCTAGACTGGCCCAAGCTAGTCAAGGTTCTGTTAACTCTTTTAAAATCTACTTCATTTTTTTTTTAATACAAATATTTTATCGTTTAAATTTAATGACATGTAAAACAGAATCTAGCTACAGAATCTTTGTCACATAATATGTAGTTTCTGCTTCTAATTGATAAAGTCATTCGTTTACTGTGACAAAGTCTGAAATTCACAATTCTGGCCATTAGCAGCTTTCCACAAAATACCATTGTCTTAAATTTAGTAAATTAGCTTTTGAAAAGTTTTCATAAATATTTAATGCCTAATAGGATTAAATATGAAGAAAATATGTGAAATCCCAGTTTGATTATGAAATAAAATTTTGAAAAGATATCTTAGTTCTGACACAGCATATCACCAATTTATGTTACCTATGAAAATATTTGTTATCACTGAAAAATCATTGATATTTGTAATGTTTTCTGAAAATTCAACATACTTTACAAATGAATTTGATTTCTCAATGAAGTTTAAATTTAGACTTGCAAGGTGCAACTCAAATCACTCAGAGTCTCTCTATGCAATGATGTTTTATGATAGCTGATAAATGCTGAAATTACACTTTTGAATCATTAAAATATATTTCTGATACATGCCCTGATTTCATTTACATAAGCAGGAGTCAATAAATTTCTGCTACCAGAGATAATTCAAGGTCTCTGTCTCTTTTTTCTTTTCTTTTTTCCCAGTTTCTGTTTGTACTTGTTCATCCAAGGAATGAAGAGAAACAAAGCAATAACACATGAAGTTTTCAAGTCTAAGTTTAGTTGACGTGCATACCACTTGTGCTCATCTTTACCAGACACAGCTACAACCCATGGTCACCAGGAAACAGAGGACACTGTAAGTTGTCTTCAAAGTAAGGCCTAGGAGGTGGAGAAGAAATATATCTTTCAAGTGAGGCTCAGAGAAGTTCCAGTCACTGGGGAGTAGAGCTTCTCTGCCAAGATTCTAGACATTTATTTCCTCACTGAAATGGCAAATGTTGCCATTCTTTAAAAATACTTTTTTGTTTTTGAAATGTAGTAAAGTTTTTAGTCTAGAATAGATTTAGATTTACAGGAATTTTGCAAAGATAGTATAGGAAGTTCCTGTATGTCTTATACCCAGATTTCCCTCTAAATAATATCTTTGGTTATGTTGCCACATACATTACAATTAATAAATGTGATTAATTCTTATCAACCAGTATCCATATTTTACTCAGAGTTCTTTCGTTTTTTACATAAATTTATTTTTTAAGATCCAACACAAGTCTCAGTTCAGTTCCGTTCAGTCGCTCAGCCGTGTCTATTTGTGACTCCATGAACTGTAGCATGCCAGGCCTCCCTGTCCATCACCAGCTCCTGGAAATCCCCCTTTGAGTTGGTGATGCCATCCAACCATCTCATGCTCTGTCGTTCCCTTCTCCTCATGCCCTCAATCGTTCCCAGCATCAGGGTCTTTCAAATGAGTCAACTCTTCGCATGAGGAGACCAAATTATTCGAGTTTCAGCTTCAACATGAATCCTTCCAATGAACACCGAGGATTGATCTCCTTTAGGATGGGGAGATTGGATCTCTGTGCAGCCCAAGGGATTCTCAAGAGTCTTCTCCAACACCATAGTTCAAAAGCATCAATTTTTCTCTGCTCAGCTTTCATTATAGTCCAATTCTCACATCCATACATGACCACTGGCAAAACCATAGCCTTGACTAGATACACATTTTAGACAAAGTAATGATTCTGTTTTTTAATATGCTGTCTAAGTTGGTCATAAATTTCCTTCCAAGGAGTAAGCGTCTTTTAATTTCATAGCTGCAATCACCATCTGAGGTGATTTTGTAGCCCCCAAAAGTAAATTCAGCCACTATTTCCACTGTTTCCCCATCTATTTGCTATGAAGTGATGGGACTGGATGCCATGATCTTAGGTTTTGAATGTTGAGCTTCAAGCCAACTTTTTCACTCTTGTCTTTCTCTTTCACTTTCACCAAGAGGCTCTTTAGTTCTTCTTCACTTTCTGCCATAAGGGTAGTGTCACCTGCATATCTGAGGCTATTGTTATTTCTCCTGGCAGACTAGATTCCACCTTGTGCTTCTTCCACCCAGAGTTTCTCTACTGATGTACACTGCATATAAGTTAAATAAGCAGAGTGACAATATACAGCCTTGACATATTCTTTTCTCTATTTGTAGCCAGTGTTTTGTTCCATGTCCAGTTCTAACTGTTGCTCCCTGACCTGCATACAGTTTTCTCAAGAGGCAGGTAGATCATCCGGTATTCACATCTCTTTCAGAATTTTCCACACATTATTGTGGTCCACACAGTCAAAGGCTTTGGCATAGTCAATAAAGCAGAAATAGATGTTTTTCTGGAACTCTCTTGCTTTTTCAATGATCCACTGGATGTTGGCAATTTGATCTCTGGTTCCTCTGCATTTTCTAAAACCAGCTTGAACATGTGAAAGTCCACAGTTCATGTACTGCTGAAGCCTGGCTTGAATTTTGAACATTACTTTACTAGTGTGTGAGATGAGTGCAGTTGTGCAGTAGCTTTAGCATTCCTTGGCATTGCCTTTCTTTGGGATTGGAATGAAAACTGGAATGAAAAATGTTCCAAATTTGCTGCCATATTGAGTGCAGCGTTTTCACAGTATCCTCTTTGAGGATTTGAAATAGCTCAACTGGAATTCCATCACCTCCACTAGCTTTATTCGTAGTGATGCTTCCTAAGGCCCACTTGACTTCACATTCCAGGATGTCTGGTCCTAGGTGAGTGATCACACCATTGTTATTATCTGGGTCATGAAGTTCTTCTGTGTATTCTTGCCACTTCTTCTTAATATCTCCTTCTTCTGTTAAGTCCATACCATTTCTGTCCTTTATTGAGCCCGTTTTGCATAAAATATTCCCTTGGTATCTCTAATTTTCTTGAAGAGATCTCTTGTCTTTCCCATTCTATTGTTTTCCTCTATTTCTTTGCATTGATTGCTGAGGAAGGCTTTCTTATCTCTTCTTGCTATTACTTGGAACTCTGCATTCAAATGTGTATATCTTTCCTTTTCTCCTTTTCTTTCCACTTCTTTTCTTTTCACAGCTATTTGTAAGGCCTCCTCAGAGAGCCTTTTTGCTTTTATGCATTTCCTTTTCTTGGGGTTGGTGTTGACCCCTGTCTCTTGTACAATGTCATTAACTTCTGTCCATAGTTCATCAGGCACTCTATCAGATCTAGTCCCTTAAATCTATTTCTCACTTCCACTGTATAATCATAAGGGATTTGATTTAGGTCATACCTGAATGGTCAGGTGGTTTTCCCCACTTTCTTCAATTTAAATCTGAATTTGGCAATAAGGAATTCATGATCTGAGCCAGTCAGCTCCCAGTCTTGTTTTTGCTGACTATATAGTGCTTCTCCATCTTTGGTTGCAAAGAACATAATCAATCTGATTTTGATATTGATCATCTGGTGATGTCCAGGTGTAGAGTCTTTTCTTGTGTTTCTTGAAGAGGGTGTTTGCTGTGACTAGTGCGTTCTCTTGGCAGAACTCTATTAGCCCTTGCCCTGCTTCATTATGTACTCCAAGGCCAAATTTGCCTGTTACTCCAGGTGTTTCTTAACTTCCTACTTTGGCATTCCAGTCCCCTATAATGAAAAAGACATCTTTTTGGGGTGTTAGTTCTAAAAGGCCTTGTAGGTCTTCATAGAACCATTCAATTTCAGCTTCCTCAGCATTACTTCTCTGGGAATAGAATTGGATTATCATAATAAATCATTGGATTACCAATGATTTGCCTTGGAAACAAACAGAGATCATTCTGTTATTTTTGAGATTGCATTCAAGTACTGCATTTCAGACTGTTTTGTTGGCTATGATGGCTAGCCATTTTTAAAGGATCTCTGCTCACAGTAGTAGATATAATGGTCATCTGAATTATATTCACCCATTCCAGTCTATTTTAGTTTGCTGATTGCTAAATTGTTGCCGTTCACTCTTCCCATATCCTGTTCGACCACTTCCAATTTGCCTTGATTCATGGACCTAGCATTCCAGGTTCCTATGCAATATTGCTCTTTAGAGCATCGGACCTTGCTTCTATCACCAGTCAAATCCACAACTGGGTGCTGTTTTTGCTTTGGCTCCATCCTTTCATTCTTTCTGGAGTTATTCCTCTACTGATCTCCAGTAGCATATTGGGCACCCATCAAGCTGGGGATTTCATCTTTCAGTGTCCTATCTTTTTGCTTTTTCATACTGTTCATGGGATTCTCAAGGCTAGAGTATTGAAGTAGTTTTGTCATTCCCTTCTACAGTGGGCCACATTCTGATTGAACTCTCCCATGACCCGACCGTCTTGGGTGGCCCCACACCGCATGGCTTAGATACAAAATTGCATTTAGTCATTGTGTCTTCTTTCAGTTCAGTTCAGTCGCTCAGTGTGTCCGACTCTTTGAGACCCCGTGAATCACAGCACGCCAGGCCTCCCTGTGTTAGCATCTCTTAATTGCAATTTTCTCAGACTTCGATTTGGATGACTTTTTGGTATACAACAAAGTCGAATTTTTTATAAAAATATCTGCCAATTCAGATTTTTCTGATTGTTTTCTCATGATTAGACCAAAGTTACAGATTTTGAGTAGTAAGACCACAGATGTTGGCTTCAAGTAGGAAATGCCTATTGATTTTAATGTTTATTTTCTGGCGGAAGTAGTATTTGTTATGCTTCTTCACCATAAAGCCATTCATTTCCCCTTCGCACACAGTGTTCTTTAGAAGGAAAATTGGTAAGAGTGGAAAGTTATCTTAACCTCTTATATGGGAATACATACATTACTTAGAATTCTTCCCCAGGGGATATCTCTTCTCCCCTATTTATTTAGTTGTCCAGAACATATTTCAGTATGGACTCATGGATATTTGTTTATTTGTTGTCAACAGTATTATTTTATTAATTTTGTTTCTCAAATGATTTGAGCTCTGGTCACTGGGAACCCCTTAAATTGTCTCCCTCTGACCTTGAACTATATTCATCTTTGTTTGTTTTACATTTTGAACATTCCGTTGCTTTCTGACACTATAAGATACTCCAACATCATTCTGTACAATGCATCTTCACTCCTAGAATTAGCCATTTCTCCAAGAAGCCTGATTCCACTTATGGGAGAAGGGTTTTAGAAGAGAAGATCTGGGTATGGTGGTCTTTTTGTTTCTGGAGTGATGCTAAACTCTTAAGTCATATGAATTCATAGAGCAAGAGCATACATGTGTGTGTCCCTACCCTTCTATATACACATATCTAAAATTATTTATACAGATATATCTATTGGTGTGTGTATTAAATTCATATGAATGTCTCCAAATCTGCATAATCATTCTGTCCTCAAGCTTATCTGTAACCTTTCTCTCCATCAGTAAAAAATCAGGTTCCTACCATACACTGTCCATTTTCTTAATTGTATAGTTCCATTGTACATGTGTCTGGATCTCGAAACTGTTAACTTATAAATCTACAGAAACTGACATCACCAAATTTTTTGTGTGCATTGTTTGTGTGCAATTCCTTTTGCTTTCAGTTTTACAGACTCTCCTCATTTTCAAAGTTGCTTAGATCCACATTTTTGCCCTCACCCATTTCAGTGAAGTTATTTCATCCATTTGACTTCTAATAGACTATCTTGTTACAGTGAATATTTAGATTACTGTAAGCACTTACATGACAATACAAAGTTGCTTTTTGTTTTATACATTAATGTTAAATCTTTTTTTTCTGTAAAGATTTTAGTCATGCATATTTTCACCTACTCAACATAACTGAATTGTAAGGAATCATTTCACTACTTAAAATAGTCTTCCTGTGCTCCATCTATTCAACTGTTCTCCTTATTCTTAACAGAAATTCCCTGAGCAAGCAGGACATTTTTGATATTGCTATTGCCTTTAATATCTTGTTGTTTTGTAATAAGTTATCTAGAAGGAATTATACAAAAATGCAGGTTTTTCAACTTAGAAATATGATTAGTCCATGTCTTTTCAGAGCATGATTTTTTAATCATTGAATAGTTTTGATTATATAAACGTACACCAGTTTGGTTAACCATTTATCTATCAAAGGACCACTTGGTTGTTTCCATTTATTTTGGTAATTATGAAGAAAGTGGCCATAACTTTATGAGCAAGGTTTTGTGGATGTAGTTTTTGAAACAGTTATGTAAATGCTTAAAAGAGCAATTGCTGGATGATCTAATATTAATATTATGTTTAACTTTGTTAGAAACCAAAATATCTTTCAGTGTGATGGTACCATTTTGCATTTTCATGAGCAGTAAATGAAAGATCTTCTTTTTCCATAACCTTGGCAGAATTTGATAAGTATTAGGTTGGTACAAAAGTAACTGTAGTTTTGCGTTGTTGAACTTTGCTGTTTGATATTGGAATACATTCTTAAATAAATATGGTTATGTTATACATATTTTAATGTTTTTTTAAGTAAACATCATTCTTTTTTTTTGCTAATGGCATCACTTGCTGGTTATTTTATATTTACTTTAAAACTATAGAAATGATGTTAGACAAAAAGCAAACCCAAGTAATTTTCTTATTCAAGTTCAAAATGTGTCATAAAACAGCAGAGACAACTCACAACATCAGTACCACATTTGGCCCAGGGACTGCTAATGAACATACACAGTGCGGTGGTGGTTCAAGAAGCTTTGCAAGGGAGACAAAAACCTTGAAGATGAGGATTGTAGTGGTCGGCCATCAGAAGTTGACAGAAACCAGTTGAAAGTTGGTTGATCAGCTTGATAAACCAAGCTGGTCCTCTTACATTAGATCCTCTTACTACATGAGAAGTTGATGAAGAAATCAACCTTGACCATTCTATGGCCATTCAGCATTTGAAGCAAATTGAAAAGGTGAAAAAGCTCAGTAAGTGGATGCCTAATGAACTGACCGCAAATCAAAAAATTCATCATTTTGAAGTGTTGTTTTTTATTCTATGCAATAGCAAAGAACCATTTCTTGATGAATTGTGACATGTGATGAAAAGTGGATTATATATGCCAACTGGAGATGACCAGTTCAGTGGTTGGACTGGAGAAGAAGCTCCAAATCACCTCCCAAAGCCAAACTTGCACCGAAAAAATGTCACAGTCACTTTTCGGTGGACTGCTGCCTCTCTGATCCACTATAGGTTTTTGAATCCCGGCAGAACTGTTACTTCTGAGAAGTATACTCAGCAAATTGATGGGATGCACAGAAAACTGGAGCTTCCATTGGTCAACAGAACGGGCCCAATCCTTCTCTACAACAGTGCCTGACTACATGTCAAACAACAAATGCTTCAAAAGTTGAACAAATTGGATGATGAAGTTTTGTTTCATCCATCATGTTCATCTGACCTCATACCAGCTGACTACTATGTCAGGCATCATGAGAGCTTTTGGCAGGGAAAATGCTTCCACAACTAGCAGGAGGCAGAAAATAATTTTCAAGTTTTTCGAATCTTGAAGCACAGATTTTTATGGTACAGGAATAAGCAAACTTATTTTGTGTTGACAAAAATGTGTTGATTGTAATGATTCCTGTTTTGATTAATAAAGATGTGTTAACTAATAAAGATCTGTTTATTTTCTTGATATAGAAACATAATGCTTTTTTCTCTCTGGATTTAGATAAACTCAAAAGTTTCTTTTAGTTATACTTAGGATTTATATTTGAAGGAACTCATAATTTTAAAATAAAATGTAGTTGTCTTTCCAAATGCTTTCATGCAACACTAAGCTTTTTGAATTGATTAAAGTTATTCAAGAAGTGATCAACACCTCTGACATATTAACACTTTCTCTGGAAGAGAACATCATATTTTTTCTCAGTTGCTACTAATGTAGAAAAATATTTTCTACATTATATGCAGAAAAATATTTTCTGCTCTATAAAAAGGCATATGAAATTATGAAATATCTATGCATTTTAATTTAATATATACAAATTCAAGTTTAAAATACATATACTTTGCTGAAAATTCACCAGGGATTATAGTGTGTTATCAAAGTTACTTGATTCACCACCATGTTTCTAACATTTATTATTTAGAATTAATATTGAATATTAATAACAAATTCAGGAAACATTATTTCCAATCAATTAAATGTATTTGAGATTGCAATGTTTGTATGAGGGTTCAAGGATACAAGTAAATCAAAGCATTTATATTTATTACATATTTTTATTTTTCAAAATATTTTTTCTAGATTATTTTTTCATGTTTTCATTTATTCATGCAACACACAGTAAGCAGGGCATGGAACAAATTGCTTTTGTATGAAATTATTATAAATATAATAATGTGAATATTTATAATTGTCAATCACAAATTGGTACTTGCCATGAGTGGTTTCCATCTAGCTGTTCAAGGATTAAGTTATATGCCACTGTAGCTGTTGACCACCAATACCCCCTGAAGGAGTTCAGAGTGGAGTATAGAAATGAGGCACTCTGTGCTCTGTGAAACTGGAAGTATAGGTCATCTAAAAATTAGATATTCTGAGGAGTTGACTTTATGAGCCCAAATCTTATATCTCCTCATATCTGGAAAACACTAAAATTTTTCATGGTGATGACTGCTTCTTGTGACTAGCAAAAGCTCCACAAGATCAGGAGAAACCTCTGGAAAAAGTAAATGTGCTTGATTTACCAAACTCACATATATACTGACCTTCCCCTTTACCCATTTGGAAGAGTTTCTCAGAGCTGTCTGAGATACTGTATCCCTGGCTGCAGTCCTCATATTGCTCCAAATAAAACTGAACTCCAAACTCTCATGCTGTGCATTTTTTTTAAGTTGACATAATTCTTTCTTACATTTGTCTTAGCTACTCAAAAACCAGAACAATGATGTCTATATTATTTGAGTTACGTTGAGAAAATCAGTATAAATATTATGTATGTAATAAACACATTACAGTTTTGACTGTTTTGATTTATATGGAGATTTAAAAATAAGCACAAGCCATAATGTACTAAAAACATTTTTATTATGTTTATAGAGAAAAATGATGTATGAAAATCTTCAATTTCACAGTGCCTGGTAGGTAGTAGGGATTTCAGAGCTATAATTGTAATCTCTTCTGTTATAAATTAAAGCAGCATTTCACATATCTTTCATAGGAGAATTAAGCCCAACAGTAAGTGAGAAATTATTATAGATCATTTCTTGCATATAGTTCCAACCCAAAGACTACAATTTATTCTTTCTTTCCTTCCTTCCTTCTTTGCTTTCTTTGTTTTTGAATAATGGTTGTTAATTTCTTAATTAGAGCTAGTAATAATGACTAAGTCAATTTACCTATTTTTTTTTTTTCTTTTTGGTCAGTGAGGAAAAATAGAGATTTGCTAATACCCTACTCTATATTTCAACCTACTCTATATCTTACTGTATCCAACTATATATCCTGCTGTCCAACCTACTATAACTCTCTCCATATTCCAACTACACATTAGCTGCTTGCTGTCATAAGTTCTTGGGGTTGATGTTGGGTTAAGTAAGCACACCCCAAAAATCTATAAATACTATAATGCTTTTCATCTGATCAAAGTTCATGTCAAATGCAAGCGGCTTTTGAGTAGGTAATAAACAACAGAGTAACACAGATAGTGAATATATATTCTTCAGTTGTTCAGACATGAAGTACATTTTATTAGTAGAACATCAGGCTTCCCTGGTGGCTCAGATGGTAAAGAATCCACTTGCAATTCTGGAGACCTGGGTCTGATTCCTGTATTGGGAAGATATCCTGGAAGAAGGCATGGCAACTCACTGTAGTATTCTTGCCTGGAGAATTCCGTGGACAGAGGGGTCTGGCAGGCTGCAGTCCATAGGGTAGCAAAAAGTCAGACACTACTGAGTGACTAAACACACAGCACACACGCAGTAGACTATAAGCCCTTCCAAAGGCCAATTTAAAGCTCAGTGTTACTTAGCCTCTATTTGAGAATTGTCTCAAAGAAGGAAAAATGTAACAATCTCCTCCCCAGTTCTCAATGTCACAACAATAATAGCTATTTGTAATAGGTACAGCCAGTTTTGTCTAAGGACTAAATGAGCTGAAGGACAATTAAATTAGCTGGGATTTGACTTTTTACCATTCATTTTTAGAAATCAAGGAATTACCAGATTTAAATTTAAAGCAGTTGTTGACTTGTTACAAATAAACACATACCTACATAGCGACCGTTGTCCAAAACAGTTTAATGTAGGAATGAGATTGTGGAGAATAAACTAAGCTATTCCAGGAATATTTGAGTTGGAGGAAATTAATATTGAATTATGTTTCAGAGAAGAAAATAACTTGTTTTGTTAGAGAAATTGTGACAAGGCCTTCAACATAAAGAGGAATGTTGAGTGTGATTAATGGATATAATATTATGTAACTATGAAAAGAATATGAAGAAATTTTATTAAGGTAGATAGTATGGATTGAATGTAGTGTCCAAATTATTGCCAAATTAATCTAATGGTATGGGCAAGATAGTTTTAGCCTGTGATTAATCTTTTTTTCAGCTACATATAATGAAATGTATATTGAAATTAAGCAAAAATCTATGAATTGATTTGAATTAGTTATTCAAATAAGTTGAGGATAAATCATATTGTAAAGAATATCTTACTGTTTTCTCCTATAGTGCTTTAAATAAAGAAGATTGTAAAACAGTTACAAGTCAAAAATTAAAATAAGAAAAAAGAAATACAATGCTCACTCAGATAAGTGGACTATGTATGGTCCAAAGATGGATATAGTTTAAGGAAAACATGAAGTCATTGAAATAAGACATATACAATTACATAGACTTGCAAGTGGTGCTAGCAGTAAAAAATCTGCCTGCCAACGCAGGAAGCATAAGAGACACAGATTCCATCCCTGGTTCTGGAAGATCCCCTGGAGGAGGGCATGGCAACCTACTCCAGCATTGTTACCTAGAGAATCCCATGGACAGAGGAGCCTGGCGAGCTACAGTTCATTTAGTTGCAAAGAGTAGGACAGGACTGAAGCAACTTAGCACATACCATCATTTAGGATTTTACCTGACAAAACAATTTAGTTTACTCTATAAAGCTTTAGTTCTCCAGAGTCTAACAAAATGGAATATACTCATTAATTATTATTAGTAGTATTTTAATTTTTTAAAAAGGCAAAAATTGAAAAATATGATCTTCACAATTTTACCCAAAACCCAATGATGCAACGCTTATAGCTAACTGAAAAAAAATTCTAAATCTACAACTTCATACATACCATCATCCACAGTTGCTACCACCACCTTCCCAAGTTAACTCCAAAAAGTCATGATGTTTAAAACACTCACTCACCCCTATCTATCTCCTAAAAAAAAAATACACTTTGTATATTTCCATTTCCATATTTTTCTTTGTGCTCTTAGCTGGTATATAACTACCTCATATTTCATATTTTTTCTAATATTGCACTTCATTTTCATTTTAGCTGATGACTCAACAGTCCATGGAATCTCCTCTGATCCTGAAAAGGATTGATTCCACCAGGGTGGAATGCTTTTTATTAGTTTCAAATTGAAGTTTGGGCAGGAATAAAAAAGAAAGTTGCTCAGTTGTGTCTGACTCTATGTGACCCCATGTACTATACAGTCTATGGAATTCTGCATGCCAGAATTCTGGAGTGGGTAGCCTTTTTCTCTTCTCCTGCTCTTTCCAACCCAAGGATCAAACCCTAGGTCTCCCAGGTCTCCTGCATTACAGGTGGATTCCTTACCAGCTGAGCTACAGGGGAAGCCCAGGAGTAAAGAATCATTACACAATTTCCCCCAAATTTTTATATTGTATTGATGGAAATTTTGTTCTCTCATAACTTTTTTTCTTTCCTGTGTTCTACAATTAAAAAAACAAGTATAATTCTTTTTTAAGATTCCTTAAAAAATCGGGATTGTTACTATCAATATCTCAGGTTGCTGTTTTCCATATTAAACACATTAGTTTGTCTTTGAGACATGATTTATAGACTTTTCAATACCTGGTCACCATCTCTTTAATGATTATAATTATGTTCATCTGGTGTGATAAAGTAGTATGAACCTTTCTTATGATGTGATTAAATGGAGAAATATATCAAGTTCAGTAATGAGAAACTTAACATTATTATTAAAATGTCAAATTCATCCACATTCATGTAATATTTTAGCAAAATTATAATTCAATATGTGATTTTAAAATTGAAATGGAAGAATAAATACCTAACAGAAAAACCAATAACATTTTTAAAGGCAAAGCTAATGTATAGGAGCTAAATATCATCAAATCTCAACTTAATTTATTAGAGCTCAGAATATACAAAAAGTGAAAGTGTATACATGTGAATATATATAGTATATATGCATATTTATCTGTATTAACTTGATAAACATTATTTCAAATAGTAACAAAAGAAGACATTCCTTCTTGAATGGTGTTACAATATTGACTATGTGAAAAATAAAAGGAATTTTATTTGGAATTCATTCCACTAAATAAATTTCAGAGTCTATAAAAATCTAAATACTAAAAAGACACTCCTCAAGAAAGTATAATTATATTGTCAGTCCTTGTACTTATTTCTTTGCTCTTCTATCTTCTAAAGTTTTCATGGGATTCATCACTGAATGAACATCTTATATACCGGATTATTACTTTTACTATAAAAGCAAGCCTCATATTATATATATTTAATATTCTCCTTGAATCTTAAATTACTCCATTACCTTCTATTTCTTTTCTTTTAAGCACATTTTTAAAAACTTTCTGTACCCCCGCATTCAACTTTTCAGCATCCATTTTCTCTTCAACTCTTTTCAATCAGCACTTCATCTCATTTTCTGCTTTAAAATTGTTCTCTGTGCACAGCCATTATTGCCTATCACTTGCCAAGAATTTTGGTCAAGATTCTGTCCTAACTGTGCTCAGTGTTTCAGCAATAGATAAAGCTGACCATTCCAATCTTGATCATTCCCTTGTCCCATTTCCCATGGCCCACACTCAACTAGATTTTCTCCTGATATTTTTGCTGTCTTGATCTCCTCCCTTAGAAATTTAAAACTGGCATGGTTTAAAACTTTATTCTTTGTTTTATTTTCTCCATGTGCATTCACTTCCTAGGTGATCTCATTTTGTTTCATGATCTTTAAATATCACATATACACCTCAGAATTTCCACTTGAATCTTGTATGTAGCTGTCCCTTCACTATCTCCAAATTAAAAAACACCTTCCATTCCATTTAACAAATTTTGCTTAGTGTTTCCTATCTCTGTAATGGGATCGTCCATCCATATATCATCATGCCCCACATTTAATCATCATGCAGGATATTTTTCTTCACATATTATATCCAAATATGACAGGAAATTATATTTACTATGATAGACAAAATAATCCTCAAACCTATCTCTTCCTGAAAGATCTAGATCTAAAATCTAGTCTCAGCAACATTCTCCTCAAAGAGAAAACAAGAGATTTCCAGAAAAACATCTACTTCTGCTTCATAAATTACCCTAAAATCTTTAACTGTGTGGATCACAACAAATTATGGAAAATTCTTATAAGGATGAGAGTAACGGACCACCTTACCTTTTTCCTGAGAAACCTGTATGCAGGTCAAGAAGCAACTGTTAGAAAAGACATGGAAAAACAGACTAGTTCAAAACTGGGAAAGGAGTATGACAAAGCTGTATATTGTCACCTTGCTTATTTAAATTATATGCAAAGTACATCATGTGAAATGCCAGGCTGGATGAATCACAATCTGGAATCGAGATTGCCAGCAGAAATATCAGCAACCTCAGTTATGCAGATGATACCACTCTAACGACAAAAAGTGAAGAGGAAACAAAAAGTCTTTTGATGAAGGTAAGAGAGAAGAGTGAAAAGGCTGATTTTAAACTCAACATGGGCTTCCCTGATACTTCAGTTGATGAAGAGTTCCCCTGCAATGAAGGAGACTCTGGTTCGATTACTGGGTGGGGAAGATTCACTGGAGAAGGGATAGGCTACCCACTACAGTATTCTTGGGCTTCCCTTGTGGCTCAGCTGGCAAAGAAGCTTCCTGAAATATGGGAGACCTGGGTTCAATCCCTGCACTGGGAAGATCCTCTAGAGAAAGGAAAGGCTATCCACTCTAGTATTCTGGCCTGAGAGTTCCATGGACTCTGCAGCCCCATGGGGTCACAAGCAGTCAGACACAACTGAGTGACTTTCAATCAAAACAAACATTAAAACAACACCAACAACTAAGATCAATTCTTCTAGTCCCATCACTTCATAGAAAATAGAACGTGGAAGTAGTGACAGTTTTTATTTTCTTGGACTCCAAAATCATTACAGATGATGACTACAGCCATGAAATTAAAAGACACGTCTTCTTGGAACAAAAGCTATGAAAAACTGACAATGTATTAAAAAGCAGAGACATTGCTTTACTGACAAAGTTCATATAGTCACACCTATGATTTTTCCAGTTGTCATGTTTGGGTGTAAGAGCTGAAGCATAAAGAAGGCTGAACATTGAAGAATTAAATCTTTCCAATTATGGTGCTGGTGAGGACTCTTGAGAGTCCCTTGGACTGCAAGGAGATCAAATAAATAAACCCTAAAAGAAATCAACCTTGAACATTCATTGTCAGGACTGATGATGAAGCGCCAATATTTGGCCACCTGACACAAAGAGACAACTCACTGGAAAAGAACCTGATGCTAGGGAAGACTGAAGGCAAATAGAATAAGAGGAGGCAGAGGATGAGATAAAATGGTTAGTTAACATCACTGACTCAATCGACATGAATTTGAGCAAACTCCAAGAGGTAGTTGAAGACAGAGGGACCTAGTCTTGCAGTCAATGGAGTCACAGAGTGTTGGACATGATTTAGAAGCTTAACCAAAACAATAAAACTGTCTCCTCAAGTACTGCAAGATGAAAAAAAAAATCTCTGAAAGTAGACATAGCATCTAAAAGCACTGATGCTGAAGTCATATGTATGTATTCAAGTACAGACTTTGCCAATCCGAACTGTGTTAGGTAACTAGTATTCACATTTTTTTCTTTGTGTCTGTGCCTTTGTGCTTCTGTTTATTCATCTGTGATATGGGACAGTGGTAAGGCCTGCCTCGTTAGCTGATTTGGGATTTTAAATGCACTGTTGTTGTTCAGTCACCCAGTTGTGTGTGACTCTTTGTGACTTGATGGACTGCAGTACACTAGGCCTCCCTGTCCCTTACCATCTCCAAAGTTTGCCCAGTTCATGCCCATTGCATTGGTGATGCCATCCAGCCATCGCATCCTCTGATGCCCTCTACTTTTTCTACCCTCAGTCTTTCCCAGCATCAGGGACTATTCCAATGAGTCAGCTGTTAGCATCAGATGACCACAATACTGGAGTTTCACCTTCAGCATCAGTCCTTCCAATGAGTATTCAGGATTGATTTCCCTTAAGATTGACTGGTTTGATCTTCTTGCTGTCCAAGGGACTTTCAGGAGTCTTCTCTGGCACAACAGTTTGAAGGCGTCAATTCTTTGGTGCTCCACCTTCTTTAAAGTCCAGCTCTCACAACTGTACAAGACCACTTGGAAGACAATAGCCTTGACTATGTGGGCTCTTGTTAGCAAAGTAATGTCTCTGCTTTTCAACACATTACATATGTATGCATATAAATTGTATATATGTAGTACTTTATATTTTGTGCTTTACAAATATATATAGAGCATCCTGTAAATGTCATAATTTCTTGTATCATAAAAGATCTAATAACCTAGCTAAAGACAAATTAGTATGAATAAAATTATAAGATAGCAATAGCTAAAAATAAGGATATGGTATTTAAGTGAGTGTCACATTGGAGCAACAGTAAAATAATCTAAATCTAGTCCAGATTTACACACATATAAATGCCTGATTTACAAAAATAATAAAAATAATAATGCAAAAAATTCTTTCCATTTGTTATCTGCATTTACCTTTGGAAGACTAAGCAATACAGAAAATAAAAAAGAAAGAAACCTTTGATAAAAGGCATTTGCTTTTTCCCGAGAACAACAAAAAGAAGATGATCTTTTAAGTAAATTATACTAGATCATTTAAATATTTATATAGAAAAGAGTATTTAATTACTTCTCCTCAAGATATACAAAAATCTATCCCAGATGGGTTGTTATCCAAATGAAAGTAAAGATAACTTTTAGGAGATAATGTTGGGGAATATATTAATGTCTGTAAGGAGACAAGGATTTCTAAGTCTAGTTGAAAAAGTACTAACCATAAAGGAGAATAATTTACTAATGTCAATAAATTATATTGATTGTGAAAATCATAAATTTAAGCATGCAACAGATGAACTGAAAGTGACTATTTGCATATATGAAATTGACAAAGAGCTCATATCCATAATATATAAGGAATTCAAACAAACTAGTAAAAAAAAAAAAGAAAGTGAATTAAATACTTGAAAATATACTTGAGTAAAGACACCTAAATTGAAAATAATACCTGAAAAAAGTTTTCAAAATCATTAGATATCAGAGGGATTCAATCATAATTTAATATACACTCTGTAGACATCTTCCAGAGAGAGTAAAATGAAAGAAGCCAAAAATATGACCTGATTGGTAACTATGACAATATGTATTAAAGTTCAATGTATGCCTTCCTATATCCTAGTATTTCTTTATATATACATATGCCCTAAAACCCATGCATAAAGATGTTCACAACAGCATTATTTGTATTAATCAAGCAATAAAAATGATTTTAAATACTTCCCAGTTTCCATGTTTTGATCAAAACAATGAAGAAAAATATAAAATCAAAAAGTACACATGAATATTTATATTTATATTTATGTATCTATTTATATAACTTATAAATGCAAACCAGAAAACCTCAAGGTCAGATGCTTACCCTTGAAAAAATAAGAGATTATTAACTTTATAGAGAATTTGAGGATGTTGGTAATGTAATATTTCTTTTGGAGGGAATTGTATACATGTTAATTTCTTAGTGGAAAACATCAGTTGTACACTTAGTAACATACACATCCACAACAAAAAATACATTTTAAAAATAAAGGGAGTAAATGATACATACGAAACGGAAGACAGTATGGGTGGGTGGAAAATTTCTGAATGCTTGGCCCAAAAAGTAAGCAAATAATGGATGTGGGATCTGAGAAATGTTTTCTATTTAATTGGGATTTATTTTGTTGGTCATATATGAACAACAACAAAAAAACCCTTTATATGTAAAGCAAATCACTTTACTGAAAGTGATAATGGTCTGAAGAAAACTAAAGCAAAAGACCCATCGAAGTTTTAGAGATTCAAGGGGGTATAGTATCCAGAGATTGGCCACTAAAAGAAGAAAGAGCATTTTATTCATTGAATGAAGGAAGAATATGTATAATTTATATAAATTAACATAAAATACTGCATATTAATAGAGCTTTTTAATTTAAAACAGTTTAGCATGTAAAAAGACTCCAGTATAAATTAACCCTGTCCTGAAACTCATTTAAATGAAGTCATTCCCTGAGGTTTATGAGTGTGTTTCATTAAGTTGATTTCACACAAGAGATGGTTTTAAATGCATCGGCCTTCAAGAAGATTACAAAACTAATTCACTCATATGAATAAATTATTTATTCATATATGGCATCACTGAATTCGAGTATATACTCAGTTGCTGCAGGTCAAGAAGCAACAGTTAGAACTGCACAGACTGGTTCCAAATAGAGAAAGGAGTACTGTCAAGTGTAGAGTCTAGCTCAACAGCACAGGTTCCCAAAAGTACAGCACAGCAGAAGAATGAGAAACACTCAAGAATGCTATAGCAGGGATCAGGGGACCAACACCATCACAGGGTGTAGGCGCCCAAACCTATATCATGTCTGCTTTATTATACTTTTTGAGACTTGCCTGTATGTGTTTACATGAGCATAACAGGCCAGATGCCCTTCAATGAAAATCCTGTGCAGTTAAGGTTTAACATTTTTGAATCCCTGTTTTTCTGCCTCAAGGACAAGGACTTAGTTAATTTTTATGTGTCTCCCAGGTGCCAAAGATAGGAACAGTCTGTGGATGGCTTTCTACTCCCACGCGTACATCCTGCTTTCAAGATATATCTTGTTCCTTCTTGGATTCCTTCAGGAGTCGCATGCTGAGTCAGGTCCTCTCTGAAAGATTGCTTAATTCTTTTGCCAGACCTTTTAGTAGGCCTGTCTTCTACAGTCAAGGCTGTATATTGTCACCCTGCTTATTTAACTTACACACAGAGGACATCATGAGAAATTTTGGACTGGATGAAGCACAAGCTTGAATCAAGACTACTGGGAGAAATATCAATAACCTCAGATATACACATGTTGCCACCCTCATGGCAGAAAGCAAAGAAGAACTAAAGAGCCTCTTGAGGAACATGAAAGGGGAGGGTAAAAATGTTGGCTTAAAACTCAACATTCAGAAAACCAAGGTCATGGCATCTGGTCCCAACACTTCATGGGAAATAGATGGGGAAACAGTGGAAACAGTGATAGAGTTTATTTTCCTGGGCTCCAAAATCACTGAAGGTGATGACTGCAGCCATGAAATTAAAAGATGCTTGTTCCTTGGAAGAAAAGTTATGACCAACCTATACAGCATATTAAAAAGGAGAGACATTACCAACAACGGTCCATCAAGTCAAAGCTATGGTTTTTCCAGTAGTCATGTATGGATATGAGAGTTGGATTATAGAGAAAGCTGAGTGCTGAAGAACTGATACTTTTGAACTGTGCTGTTGGAGAAGACTCTTGAGAGTCCCTTGGACAGCAAAGAGATCAAACCAGTCGATACTAAAGGAACTCAGCCCTGAATATTCATTGGAAAGACTGATGCTGAAGAAGAAGCTCCTTTGGCCACCTGATGCGAAGAACAGACTCGTTGGAAAAGATCCTGATGCTGGGAAAGATTGAAGGTGGGAGGAGAAGGGGACGACAAAGAATGAGATGGTTGGATGGCATCACTGACTCAATGGACATGAGTTTGGGTAAACTCCGGGAGTTGGTGATGGACAGGGAGGCGTGATGTGCTGCAGTCCCTGGGATCACAAAAGTCAGACAAGACTAAGAGACTGAACTCACTTGTTCCTTTTTTCTTTTTATTTACAGGGTAATATTAGGACAATGGAGTTTTCTTTAAATATGCTCTGACCTTCACTTATGTCCAGAGTTCTCATTTCTTTTTCTAATTTTCAACTTGAAAGAAGTATGACTTCCTCTGAAATAGTTACCTCACTTGTCAGTTACCTAATTTGATGGGCAGGTTATTTTGTCATCCTCTATTTCATGACATACACTGATAAATTCCCTTCTGACCATTCTAGACATTTTTTTACTACTCCAAATCATTATGACATCTATATTCAGCACTTTTCTGCCAAAGTAATTTTTTTACCTGAAGTTCACACCAAAACTCCTGTTATGTCAACCAACTGAAGTTTTAGATTGAAGGTATTTTTAAGCTTTGTCAAGTTTTATTTTAAACATTATCTTAGCAATTTTGTCAAAATTTCATATTACAAGTATCTAGTGCCTAATCAATAAAGCTAGAATTCTTTCTCCCTAATTAATTTCTCCCTATACAAGTTAATAGTATTACTTATATTTTGAAACAAAATCCTTTACAAAGTTTTATTTGTGAATATCAACTTGCCCATGAACAGACTTTTTTCTTTCTTCCTTTCTTCTTCTTTTTTCGTTTTTTTTTTTTTTTTTGGAGGCTAATTATTTTACAATATCATATTGGTTGCTTTTGCCATATATTGACATGAATCTGCCCCGGGTGTACATGAGTTCCCCTTCCCGAACCCCCCTCCCACGTCCCTCCTCCCCTTATCCTCCCTCTGGGTCATCCCCGCATACCAGCCCCAAGCATCCTGTAATATGCATCGACCCTGAACTGGTGATTCATTTCACAAATGATAATACACATGTTTCAGTGCCATTCTCCAAAACCATCCCACACTCACCCTCTCCCACAGAGTCCCAAAGACTGTTCTATATATCTGTGTCTCTTTTTTTGTCTTGTATACAGGGTTATCATTTGCATCTTTCTAAATTCTATATATATGCCTTAGTATATTGTATTGGTGTTTTTCTTTCTGGCTTACTTCACTCTTTATAATAAGCTTTAGTTTCATCCATCCACCTCATTAGAACTGGTTCAAATGCATTCTTTTTAATGGCTGAGTAATTCTCCATTGTGTATATGTACCAAAGTTTTCATATCCATTTGTCTGCAGAAGGACATCTAGGCTGCTTCCATGTCCTGGCTATTATAAACAGTGCTGCAATGAACATTGGAGTACATGTGTCTCTTCCAATTCTGGTTTGCTCGGTGTGTATGCCCAGGAGTGCGATTGCTGGATCATATGGCAGTTCTATTTCCAGTTTTTTGAGGAACCTCCACACTGTTCTCCATAGTGGCTGTACTCGTTTGCATTCCCACCAACAGTGTAAGAGGGTTCCCTTTTCTCCACACCCTCTCCAGCATTTATTGCATGTAGACTTTTAGATAGCAGCCATTCTGACTGGTGTGAAATGGTATCTCATTGTGGTTTTGATTTGCATTTCTCTGATTATGAGGGATGTTGAGCATTTTTTCATGTGTTTGTTATCCATCTTTATGTCTTCTTTGGAGAAATGTCTGTTTAGTTCTTTGGCCCATTTTTTGATTGGGTCACTTATTTTTCTGGAATTGAGCTGCAGGAGCTGCTTGTATATTTTGGAGATTAATCCTTTATGTGTTGCTTCATTTGCTATTAATATTTCCCATTCTGAAGGCTGTCTTTTCACCTTGCTTATAGTTTCCTTTGCTGTGCAGAAGCTTTTGATTTTAATTAGGTCCCATTTGTTTATTTTTGCTTTTATTTCCAATATTCTGGGTGGTGGGTCTTGGAGGATCCTGCTGTGATTTATGTCAGAGAGTGTTTTGCCTACGTCCTCCTCTAGGAGTTTTATAGTTTCTGGTCTTACATTTAGCTGTCTAATCAATTTTGAGTTTATTTTGGTGTATGGTGTTAGGAAGTGTTCTAGTTTCATTCTTTTACAAGTGGCTGACCAGTTTTCCCAGCACCACTTGTTAAAGAGACTGTCTTTTGTCCATTTGATATTCTTCCCTCCTTTAGTGAAGATAAGGTGTCCATAGGTGCGTGGATTTATATCTGGGCTTTCTATTTTTTTCCATTGATCTATATTTCTGTCTTTATGCCAGTACCATACTGTCTTGATGACTGTGGCTTTGTAGTAGAGCCTGAAGTCAGCAGGTTAATTCCCCCAGTTCCATTTTTCTTCCTCAAGATTGCTTTGGCTATTCGAGGTTTTTTGTATTTCCATACAAATTGTGAGATTATTTGTTCTAGCTCTGTGAAAAATATCGTTGGTAACTTGATAGGGATTTCATTGAATGTATAAATTACTTTGGGTAGTATACTCATTTTTACAATATTTATTCTTCCAATCCACAAACATGGTATATTTCTCAATATATTAGTGTCCTCTTGATTACTTTAACTAGTGCTTTATAGTTTTCTATGTACAAGTCTTTTGTTTCCTTAGATAGATATATTCCTAAGTATTTAATTCTTTTCGTTGCAACAGTGAATGGAATAGTTTCCTTAATTTCTCTATTTTCTCATTATTACTGTATAGGAATGCAAGGGATTTCTGTGTGTTGATTTTATATCCTGCAACTTTACTATATTCATTGATTAGCTCTAGTAGTTTTCTGGTAGAGTCTTTAGGGTTTCCTGTGTAGAGGATCATGTCATCAAGGGTGCGCACTCTTCTTTTTTTTCAATATATAGGCAGTGATTTGGAAAATATCTCCAGAAATTTGGCCTGTTTTCGGCATCTATTCTATGGATCATTCTATAAAACCATCCCATATTTCAGATTTCATATTTCATAAACAAGGACTTTCTCTTATTTACACAATAGCCTATAAGCATTGCATTTCTATCGTTTGCCTTTGAAACTTGACCTGACCACCCATAAGTAATTCAAAATGAACAGCCTAATTAGGGAAATTAAATGTCCGTACTGCAAGGAAGACAGATAATGTGCCTCAATTCATGTAAACTTATAAAGAACCTGAAAACAGAAAAATATGCAAATATTTGAGGGGTAATGGTAGATCTAGGTTACTTGAGGTATAACAGGACAACCCTTCTTTTCATAGATGATAGAAGTGAAGTGAAGTGAAAGTCACTCTGTCGTGTCTGACTCTTTGCGACCCCATGGACTATACAGTCCATAGAATTCTCCAGGCCAGAATACTGGAGTGGATAGCCATTCCCTTCTCCAGAGGATCTTCCCAACCCAGGGATCAAATCCAGGTCTCCTGCATTTCAGGCAGATTCTTTACCGTCTGAGCCACCAGTTAAGCTCAAGAATACGGGTTGCCTATCCTTTCTCCAGGGGACTTCCTGACCCAGCAATTGAACCAGGGTCTCCTGCATTGCAGGCAGATTCTTTGCCAGCTGAGCTATCAGGGACACCTTAGATGACAGATGTGCTCCCCAAATGGAGAAGTCTAGATTTGGACAGTTGCAGGAGTGTGAACAGAAGACATGATATTTGGTCACATTACAACACCTGTAGAACCCATGTCTGCTTTTCCTCCTTCCTTCACTCTCCTCATTTGCCCTTCATATCTCCACTTTCAACTCTGGATAGTGTATAGTACTTTACCACATATTTTCACATTTCTCTCTTGTTTTCCTGAAAATCAGCAAGAATAATAACCAACCACAAACGGATTATGTGTGAACCTTTACACCAACAAAACATATCATTAAAAAAGAAAAAAGCTTGCTTAAAACATTGATCTAAGAGTGATGCTATTTGAAAAAAAAGGTTCTATAATTAGGGCTTAAAATACAGTTAGGTTAAATAATTTAATCTGAAACAGTAAGCATAGCAAGGAAATTCATACCTTTCAAGGATTACTCTCAAATTCTCATGCACAGGATTTTGTGCCATTTTAGTAACAGTTTATTTAAAATCTTTTTTTTGTTGTTGTTGCTATTCTAAGTGGAGAAATGTAAAACAAATGTGACTGATTGGTGTTAAATGTGTGGACTCCTGAAGAGCTCATGTTAGCCATAAACAATTATTTTGTAATGATGGAAAATTATCACCAGCTTTCCAATTCCGTGACACTGAGGACTAGGTGGCAAGGATACAAGGCTGTAAGTCTGAATAACAGCAGTTTCTGATGGATGAGTATTTTGCCAAAAGTTTTACTTTCATTTTAGGTTTGAAAGATTCATTAACAAAGAAACCACTCATAATACATAATAAACAATTTCAATATTTATTAGAGGATTTTTAAACTTAATTTCAATATACAGTTACAAAAGAAGCGAAATGGAGACAATAGAACAGCAAATACATCATCAGATTGTGGTGAACAACATCCATATAAAACAGTGCTGGGAAGCTCCTTACAGCAATCTAAAGATTGGTAACAGCTATTGCAAATAATTTAGACTGTTAATAGCAATCTAAAGTCTCCACTGGGAAAATGTCCCATGCAGTGTGTCCACTCCATGGATGAGACTTCAAATTGCAGTTTTGGTCAGTCCTGCTTATAATCTCAGGCCACAGACTGATATAGGCATAAGTTTTCAGGTGAAAAACAGCTCTGGTTTTATTTTAACCATTTTACAATGTTGTTTGTTTTATCTTATGAGTCAAAGGATTTAGTTAGACCCCAGGTGGAGGTGGTTGGCCAGACCTGCAGTGGGCTCAAGAATTCCAATACCCACTCCATTTCTTATCTAAACTGCCACCCGACTTGCTATACTTACAGACAAGCATAGAATCTAGGCAGTGTCCAGTCAGGTTAGAGGCAGATTGGAGGCCAGCTCTCCTGCTTCTGAAGCCTGAGCAAGAGTTCCTCTATTTCAATTTCCCTAACAATGAGACAGCAAGAAATATAAAATGTTTTATATTTTGTTTGAAACATTGATCTAACATATTATAATAAGATATTTTCTGAGGTTCATAAAATACATATTTTAATTACTCTTTAATTCATATTTAAATATTTATACACTTCACAGCAATATCTATGAGCACAAAGCAGTCAGTATTTTTAAAACTTCTGTATAATTTTGAAACAAGAAATTACTGATTGAAAACATATATAATTTATTTTGACACCAATGATTAAAAATATATTACTCAATGGGAAGTGAATTTGGCTAAATATCCTAATTAAGTTAGATTATTAAGCAAATTAGAATAAATCCAGACTTCAAAATGTTTTGACATGAAAGTATTTTTCTGGGATTTTAAATTAAAATTAAAGTTCAAACTCCTCTAACTACTTATAATTTTGTATTAAATTTTTTGGGGAAAAGATGATGACATGGTTTTGACTTTTATGCACACACATACTAGTATACAAAAATTATACATATAGAACATAAAAATTTATAAGTATATACAAGTATATATTTGTAAACAAATATCATTTATGTTGCCATATATATGTCCAAAATGACACTTTTTCCACCTAATAGCTACAGATGGTTATATTTGTAAAGTTTCAAATTTGTAAATGTGAACAAATTAATAAAATACTGAAAATACTTACCAACAATTAAATTTTAGGTTAACAATATTTTTTTCAAATTGAAAACAGTATGTGGACTGGAGTGAAAAGCAGAATATTTGTTGCAGGCAAAATTTCATTTTGAAAAATCAGCAGGATAGTCTAATGGTTGACATATTTTCTGGAAATTTTATTATCTCTCAATTCCCTTCAGTTGGGTTGCTTTTTAAATTTTTTAGGTTAATTTTTCTTACATGTAATTTCTTCATTTCTCATGCAATCTCCTTTCCTTAACTCAGTGAACTAATTGCTATGACTATTCAGTACTTGACCACTGCCAACCCCAAAGAATGGCAATGCCAAAGTATGTTCAAACTACTGTACAACTGCACTCATCTCACACACTAGCAAAGTAATGTCCAAAGTTCTCCAAGCCAGGTTTCAACAGTACACGAACAATGAACTTCCATGTCCGAATGGATTTAGACAAGGCAGAGGAGCCAGAGATCAAAATGCCAACATCCATTGGATCATTGAGAAAGCAAGAGTTCCAGAAAAATATATACTTCTGCTTCATTGATTACACCAAAGTCTTTGACTGTGTGGATCACAACAAACTGTGGAAAATTCTTCAAGAGATGGAATTACCAGACTACCTTACTTTCCTCTTGAGAAATCTGTATACAGGTCAAGAAGTAAGCGTTAGAACCAGACATGGAACAACAGATTGGTTCCAAATAGGAAAATGAGTATGTTAAGGCTGTATATTGTCACCATGCTTATTTAACTTATATTCAGAGTACATCATGTGAAATACTGGGAGGATGAAAAACAAGCTGGAATCAAGATTGCCAGGAGAAATATCAATAATCTCAGATATGCAGATGACACCACCCTTATGGCAGAAAGTGAAGAATAACTATAGAGCCTCTTGATGAAAGTGAAAGAGGAGAGTGGAAAAACTGGCTTAAAACTCAACATTCAGAAAATTAAGATCATGGTCCCATCACTTCATGGCAAATAAATGGGGAAACAATGGAAACAGTGAGAAACCTTATTTTGGGGTGCTCCAAAATCACTGTAGATAGTGACTGAAGCCATGAAATTTAAAGACGCTTGTTCTTTGGGAAAAAAGCTATGACCAACCTAGACAGCATAGTAAAAAGCAGAGGTATTATTTTGCCAACAAAGTTCTGTCTGTCTAGTCAAAGCTATGGTTTTTCCAGTGGTCATGTATGGATGTGAGAATTGGACTTTAAAGAAAGCTGAGCACCAAAGAATTGATGCTTTTGAATTCTGGTGTTGAAGAAGACTCTTGGGGGTCCCTTGGACTGCAAGGAAATCCAACCAGTTGATCCTAAAGGAAATCAGTCCTGAATATTCTTTGGAAGGACTGATGTTCAAGCTGAAGTTCCTGTACTTTGGCCACCTGATGCGAAGAGCTGACTCATTTGAAAAGACCCTGATGAAAGATTGAAGGCTAAAGGAGAAGGGGACGACAGAGTATGAGATGGTTGGATGGCATAACCGACTTGATGGACATGAGTTTGAGAAAGCTTTGGGAGTTGGTGATAGACAGTGGTTCCTGGTGTGCTGCAGTCTATGGGTTTCAAAGAGTCGGACATGACTGAGGGACTGAACTGAATTGATTCAGTACTTATTTAGTTTAGTGTACACAGTCTACTTAGAGAATGAAGCTCACACAGTATAGAATACAAAGTAAATATAATTGTTTCCACGTTTCTGATTTCATTTTGATGACTTTTATTTGCTGGGTTAATCAAATATCAATTACTTTAAAACCAATAGAAGAGGTAGCTTTTGCCTTATTTTTGTCAAGCTTGTTTGGAAAATCTCATGAGGATTAAAAGTGAACGTGTTGTGTTTACAGAATAACTTTTATGCCACTTTGCTTTTTGTGACCAATTTTCAGTTGCAGAAAAGCCATTAGATGTCTGGTCTTTCCTTATAGAGACTGAACAATGCAGAAGAAAAGTCTTGACAAGAGAGCATGTTCCTTCCTTGGAGACTTGCATGTCCTTAGACAAGACCCTCAGCATCCTTCCACCACAATCTCTACTTGAATATACAGAGTTTAGACTAACTAACCCTCCAGTCACATCTGTGCAGAATAGTGTTTCCTTTTTCTGGGGCATTGACAAGGAGCACTTTGTTTTCTTTGAGCTCATCACATCAGTCCAAGTCCATCACAGCTCAAGGGGTTATAAGACTCCAAATGAGAGATTACATCCATTATACTGGTGAGAGCCTCTTCTTGCTCTTGATTTTCTTGTAACAATTACTCTGGCTTCAGTGAACCCTGCCTTCACAATTGTCTAGTGAATTCTAGTCTTTTATTGGATATTGATATTCAAGTCCTCTTTGGGATCTTTTAATTTTCTTATCTGGTTTGTATCTGTATTATGCCCTGTTGACCTATTGTTAGATAGAGATAAGGTGTGACAATTCTGGTCATGGAATTAAATACATAGCAGAGTAGATATAAAGATAGTGGAGAAAAGAACAGGAACTCTCTCCTAAAATTTCAGGGCCCACATAAGAAATTTCTAACTTTCTGACTCAGGTTTTAGGAGTTTCGACTGATTCTCTTTGTATTCTCCATTGCTTTGAACCTCTTTCTGGCTTTCTCCTCATCACCGAATTTGTAACATCAACTTGCCAATGAAAAGTGACTGCACAGCTACCATTGCTATTGTCCCTGGGAAGGCAGGGAATGGGGAGTATGTAGGGGACAGAAGCAGGAAGAATGAATAGAAATTTACTGTATTAAATCATGTTTCTTTCTCTCTCTCTCTTTTTTCAATAGGCACAGAAAAACTGCCTTTAAATTTCATTCAACTTAAATCCATTAAATTACATGAACATTTTAGTTATATTTTTCATGATACTATCTGGAATATATCTTATACTTGCAGAGTGTTTATTTAACATTCTGCAAGCTATAACTTACTTCTTTTTAAAGTATAATAACTAAGAATCAGGGAAGTTAATGAAGTTTACAAATAAAATGATAAAGGACACAGAGATAATAAATGACTAAGGCAAGTGTAGATTTTCTTTATAACATATTTTATATATATACTTTAAACCATCCACCATAACTGTTTGAAAAAATGAGAAAGAAAATGTAGTCCATACCAAACTACAAACCAAAAGAAGCATTTATCTACCATCAAATCTGTAAGAAGTGTTACATTTTGTGCAGGATAGTAAGTTGAAATAATAGTAGGATCAAGTAGAATCAAGGTGAAATAAAGAGAGATAGACTGAGAATATGTGTGTCTGAGAAACTCCTACTTATTGGAGCTCTATAGAATACACCTTTAACGCCTCATCTCATTTAAAATTTGAGCTGAAAATATGGTCCATGTTTCTCAGTCTTTTTTTCCTTTTGGCTAATGTTATTAGATAAGGTAAACTCACAAAAATATAATAAATCAGCTGAAGACAGCAATTGGTATAAGAGTTTTCCAGCATTTGGAAGAAAAATCATCAACATATATTAGTGAGCCTATTAATGCACAGTAGTCACTTGCAGGAATGTAGGTCCTTGTCAAGCTCAGAGGTTTCAACCTTGATTCCTAGCTTTTAGAGTTTTTGCTCTACCCTAAAGACATTTTGTTTTTTTAAGGACCATAAATATGATATGTCAACCCAGTGTCCTATCCAAGGACAAATCACTAGGAGTCAGGTTATTTAAAGGCTTTGACTTTGTCTTTATGTGTTGGACTTATATTGAGGAAGGGTTAGTGATCCCCAGATGTATATGATTTGGATAAAAACTTCCCATCCTAAAATAGCTCTCCTTTTCAGTGCTGTTTTGCCATAAATGTCAGTAATAGCTACTTTTTAAATTTAGGCACTTTTCAAAGAAGTTTTGAATTTACAGAAAAATTGAGCAGAAAATAGAGTCCCCATACAACCGCTGCTGCTAAGTCGTTTCAGTCGTGTCCAACTCTGTGCGACCCCATACAACCACTAGCCCCGCCCCCATTTCTCCTATTAACACCTTACATTAATGCAGCAAATGTATCATAATCAATGACAAATATATATATATATATATATATATATATATATATATATATATATATATATACACACACACACACACATTATTGTTAACTAAAGTCCAGAGTTCCCATCAAGGATTATGATTTGTGTTGTATAGAATTATGTATTTTAATAACTGTATCATGATATGTATCCAGCACTACAACATCACATACAGCAGTGTGCCTGCACTAAAAATTCTCTGTGATCCACCTGTTCCCCCCTCCCTCTCTCCTCTGTTCACAGAGGAGAACCACTGATCAGGAGAACCTCCCTGGCAACCACTGATCTTTTACTATCTCCACAGTTTAAACATTTCAGAATGTCATATAGTTGAAATTATACTGAATGTAGCATTTTAAATTGACTTCTTTCACCAAGTAATACACATTTAAAATCTCTCCATACATTTTCATGACTTGATTTCTCATTTATTTTTATTTAGAATAATAATAAATTTTGCTATTTTGGTAATTGAGTGTCCAAGGTTTGGTTAAGCATCAGGCATGGTACAATCATTTAGCTCCATGGTATTATTACAAGTCCAGGTTCCTTCCATCATCTCCCTCTAGCATCCTCTGTGAAATGACTTTGCCCCAAGGTGTCTCATTTCATGACTCTGAAATTATTGCAGGATTTTCAATTATTATGATTATATAGATCCCATCCAAGGGAAAAAGCATATGACAACCTCTTTCTTTTTTTTTTTTTTGTTTGTTTCCCTTTTTTATTGTGGTTCAGTTCAGTTCAGTTCAGTCGCTCAGTCGTGTCCGACTCTTTGGGACCCCATGAATCACAGCACGCCAGGCCTCCTTGTCCATCACCAACTTCCGGAATTCACTCAAATTCATGTCTATCGAGTCAGTGATGCCATCCAGCCATCTCATCTTCTGTCGTCCCCTTCTCCTCCCAACCCCAATCCCACCCAGCATCAGACTTTTCTCCAGTGAGTCAACTCGTAACATGAGGTGGCCAAAGTATTGGAGTTTCAGCTTTAGCATCAGTCCTTCCAATGATCACCCAGGACTGATCTCCTTTAGAATGGACTGGTTGGATCTCCTTACAGTCCAAGGGACTCTCAAAAGTCTTCTCCAGCACCACAGTTCAAAAGCATCAATTCTTTGGCGATCACCTTTCTCCACAGTCCAAATCTAACAGCCATACATGACCACGGGAAAAACAATAGCCTTGACTAGACGGACCTTTGTTGGCAAAGTAATGTCTCTGGTTTTAATATGCTATTTAGGCTGGTCATAACTTTCCTTCCAAGGAGTAAACGTCTTTTAATTTCATGGCTGCAATCAGCATCTGCAGTGATTTTGGAGCCCAGAAAAATAAAGTCTGACACTGTTTCCACTGTTTCCCCATCTATTTCCCATGAAGTGATGGGACCAGATGCCATGATCTTCGTTTTCTGAATGTTGAGCTTCAAGCCAAAATTTTCACTCTCCTCTTTCACTTTCATCAAGAGGCTTTTGAGTTCCTTTTCACTTTCTGCCATATGGGTGGTGTCATCTGCATATCTGAGGTTATTGATATTTCACCCGGCAATCTTGATTCCAGCTTGTGCTTCTTCCAGCCCACCGTTCCTCATTATTTAATCTTCATATAAATTAAATAAGCAGGGTGATAATATACAACCTTGAAGTACACCTTTTCCTACTTGAACCAGTCTGTTGTTCCATGTCCATTTCTAACTGTTGCTTCCTGACCTGCATAAAGGTTTCTCAAGAGGCAGGTCAGGTGGTCTGGTATTCCCAACTCTTTCAGAATTTTCCACAGACTATTGTGATCCACACAGTCAAAGGCTTTGGCATAGTCAAAGAAGGAGAAATAGATGTTCTTCTGGAACTCTCTTTCTTTCTCCGAGATCCAGCGGATGTTGGCAATTTGATTTCTGGTGCCTCTACCTTTTCTACAACCTGCTTGAACATCTGGGAGTTCACGGTTCACATATTGCTGAATCCTGGCTTGGAGAATTTTGAGCATGACATTACTAGCGTGTGAGATGAGTGCATTTGTGCGGTAGTTTGAACATTCTTTTCATTGCCTTTCTTTGGGACTGGAATGAAGACTGACCTTTTCCAGTCCTGTGGCCAGTGCTGAGATTTCCAAATTTGCTGGCATATTGAGTGCAGCACTTTCACAGCATCATCTTTCAGGATTTGAAATAGCTCAATTGGAATTCCATCACCTCCACGAGCTTTGTTCGTAGTGATGTTCTAAGGCCCACTTGACTTCACATTCCAAGATGTCTGGCTCTAGGTCAGTGATCACGTTATCGTGACTATCTTGGTCATGAAGATCTTTTTTGTACAGTTCTTCTGTGTATTCCTGCCACCTCTTCTTAATATCTTCTGCTTCTGTTAGGTCCATACCATTTCTGTCCTTTATCGAGCCCATCTTTGCATGAAATGTTCCCTTGGAATCTCTAATTTTCTTGAAGAGGTCTCTTGTTTTTCCTATTCTGTTGTTTTCCTCTATTTCTTTGCATTGATCACTGAGGAAGTCTTTCTTATCTCTCCTTGCTATTCTTTGGAACTCTGCATTCAGATGCTTATATCTTTCCTTTTCTCCTTTGCTTTTCACCTCTCTTCTTTTCACAGCTATTTGTAAGGTCTCCTCAGACAGCCATTTCGCTCTTTTGCATTTCTTTTCCATGGGGATGGTCTTGGTCCCTGTCTCCTGTACAATGTCACGTACCTCCGTCCAGAGTTCATCAGGCACTCTATCAGTCAGATCTAGTCCCTTAAATCTATTTCTCACTTCCACTGTATAATCATAATGGATTTGATTGAGGTCATATCTGAATGGTCTAGTGGTTTTCCCTACTTTCTTCAATTTAAGTCTGAATTTGGCAATAAGGATTTCATGATCTGAGCCACAGTCAGCTCCTGGTCTTGTTTTCGCTAACTGTATACAGCTTCTCCATCTTTGGTTGCAAAGAATATAATCAATCTGATTTCGGTGTTGACCATCTGGTGATGTCCATGTGTAGAGTCTTCTCTTGTGTTTTTGGGAGAGGGTGTTTGCTATGACCAGTGCATTCTCTTGACAAAACTCTATTAGCCTTTGCCCTGCTTCATTCCGTGCTCCAAGGCCAAATTAGCCTGTTACTCCAGGTGTTTCTTGACTTCCTACTTTTGCATTCCAGTCCCCTATAATGAAAAGGACATCTTTTTTGGGTGTTAGTTCTAAAAGGTCTTGTAGGTCTTCATAGAACCGATTAACTTCGGCTTCTTCAGCATTACTGGTTTGGACATAGGCCTGGATTACTGTAATATTGAATGGTTTGCCTTGGAAACGAACAGAAATCATTCTGTCATTTTTAAGATTGCATCCAAGTACTGCATTTCGGACTCTTTTGTTGACCATGATGGCTACTCCACTTCTTCTAAGGGATTCCTGACCACAGTAGTAGATATAATGGCCATCCGAGTTAAATTCACCCATTCCAGTCCATTTTAATTCACTGATTCCTAGAATGCCGACGTTCACTCTTGCCATCTCCTGTTTGACCACTTCCAATTTGCCTTGATTCATGGACCTAACATTCCAGGTTCCTATGCAATATTGCTTTTTACAGCATCGGACCTTGCTTCTATCACTGGTCACATCCACAACTGGGTATTGGTTTTGCTTTTGGTCCATCCCTTTATTCCTTCTATAGTTATTTCTCCACTGAGCTCCAGTAGCATACTGGGAACCTACCGACCTGGGGAATTCCTCATTCAGTATCCTATCATTTTGCCCTTTGTTACTGTTCATGGGGTTCTCAAGGCAAGCATA